>NC_080064.1:147925201-148225201 GCF_949987535.1 Balaenoptera acutorostrata
TTCTCTAGTTGCAGTGAGCGGGGTTTACTCTTTGTTGCGGTGCGCGGGCTTCTCAGTGTGCTGGCCTTCTCTTGTTGCGGAGCACAGGCTCCAGGCGCGTGGGCTTCAGTAGTTGTGGCTCGCGGGCTCTAGAGCGCGGGCTCAGTAGTTGTGGCACAGGCTTAGTTGCTCCGCGGCCTGTGGGATCTTCCCAGACCAGGGCTCAAACCCGTGTCCCCTGCATTGGCAGGCAGATTCTTAACCACTGCACCACGAGGGAAGCCCTACAAAAGGATTCTTCATTTTACAGAGATTTTTCTCCTTTCCATTTTCAAAAAAAGGCTGTCCTTTAAAATCAAAGTACAAGGGAAAAACTTAAAAAAATGCATTTGTCACATAAAGTAAGACATTTTTACAGTGACTTGTAGAGATGTTAACATAAAAGCTTTTTTATGTTTTGTTTTGCTTTGTTTCTACCTCAAGAAAATTCTGACTCACTTGAAGTTCATATTTTGTCGGGAGGTAGCAAACTCCAAATTGCCCGGTCTCAGCATTCAGACAGTGGAAACTATACATGTATTGCATCAAATATGGAGGGAAAAGCACAGAAAAATTACATTCTTTCAATTCAAGGTATGTGTGGTACACTCTGATCTGTCTTCAGTTTCTTTATTACATTCTGTCTATAGTACAAAATAAGAGTACATCTAAATAGATCATTTATGATGGATTCAAAATATCTCTTTTTTGCATGTTTTGGATATTTTATTTCTTTTCCAATTTATTGAGATATAAGTGATATAAAGAACCGTATAATTTAGGGTGCACAGCATAATGATTTGACTTACAAAACATCATTAGATAAACAAAAAATACTGTCAATTTTCTGTCCTACATTTGCCAGTAGATAGTATTTTCATGAAAATGGACATAAATGTGGAGAAAAGAATAGTAGAAATTTCAAAATCTATTTTTTTTCATGTTTCCTGAAATGTTTACCTTCCTATAGTATATATTCTATTGAATTACTTGTTTATTTAAAACTGGAATAACTTATTTTGATGCTAAGCCTATAGGTCTCTTCCTATTTATATAGATAAGTAAGATTTATCTCATGAAGAGATTAAATATGTTCTAATTGCTGGCCAAGGATTAGGTGAGCTTAAATAATCATGAATCTTATACTATTTTGGAATAAGGAGCATTGATTCATCCAAGAAATATTTAATTAACATCTACTATGTTCCAGCATAGAATTGAGCACTGCAGGGAGAACTTGCATCCTTTTGATTTTCAGCAAACCTTTGGGGTATTACTTTTGGCCTAATGTTTAAATTGAAATGGAAGTCTAACTTGAAACTTAGTTGAAATGCTTGCTTTTTCCAATTTTATTATAGTTACTGAAAAGAATTTCTCGTCAGTTGTAAATGCAATTGTGAATATGTATTATCTACCTGTTGCATGCTCTGTTAAAGCTAACTCCAGAAAACTGAAATTTGTTTTCCAGTTTTATTGAGATATAATTGACATATAACACTGTATTAGTTTAAGGTGTGCAACATAATGACTTGATATATGTATATATTGCAAAGTGATCACAATAAGATTAGTTAAAACCCACCACCTAAAAACTGAAATTAAAGAAAAATTAAGATGTTGATGAGTAACAGTGGTTTCTCCTATTAGTGATGCTGTAAGATTTCAGAAGTAAAAAGGGAAAAACTGCTATTCAGAGATTCAGTGTCAGAAATTGCATGTTTAATTATGTTTAATGCACTAATAATAAGAGGTGCCAATCATGGGGTATGTGGTGTGACCAAACATTTTGCCAGACTTTTTATATATGCTATTATGTCTTAGGACTAGAAATTGTATATACACATAGGGCCTAGTCTGTGTTTTTCCTATATTATATACTTGTTATAGGATGTCTCATTTACATTCTTGATTCAACTTTTAAATTGTACAAATTTGATATAATTATTATCATCTTCTGGACGACTAAAATGAGATTTGGAGATATTATATAGCAATGTGCTGGTAAATGTTTAACAGTTGACTCTGCAGACAAAAAGGTCTTGATTTGTAACCAATCATTTGTCAGTTTCTATGGTGTAAGTATTCCCACAGTGGCCCATTTCAAGGTACGAATGTGATGGCACTGAACATGGAGTAGGAAAGATGTGCAAAATTGGCTCTTGCAAGCTGGTGTGAGCTGCCTCCAGCACACCACTATAATTATTTAGAAAGAATTAAAATGTGTTTCTGTCTTATACTACTGTCAATATTTTTATTACACATTATTTCTTTTTTTTTAATCAATATTTCTTTTTGTTGAAGTATAGTTGATTTACAATGTTGTGTTAATTTCTGCTCTACAGCAAAGTGATTCAGGTATACATCTATATACATTCATTTTTTTAAAATATTCTTTTCCATTATGGTTTATCATAGGATATTGAATATAGTTGTCTGTGCTATACAGTAGGACCTTGTTGTTTATCCATTCTATAATATATATAAAAGCTTACATCTGCTAACCCCAGCATGCCACTCCATCCCTCCCCCAACCCCCTCCTCCTTGGCAACCACCAGTCTCTTCTCTATGTCTGTGATTCTGTTTCTGTTTCATAGATAGGTTCATTTGTGTCATATTTTAGATTCCACATATAAGTGATATCATATGGTATTTGTCTTTCTGACTTACTTCAATTAGTATTATAATCTCTGGTTGCATCCATGTTGCTGCAAATGGCATTATTTCATTCTTTTTTATGGCTGAGCAGTATTCCATTGTATGTATGTACCACATCTTCTTTAGGTTGTTTCCATGTCTTGGCTATTGTGAATTGTGCTGCTATGAACATAGGGGTGCATGTATCTTTTTTTTTAATATAATTTTTTTTTTTTAATTTTTGGTTACATTGGGTCTTCATTGCTGCACACGGGCTTTCTCAACTTGTGATGAGCACGGGCTACTCTTCGTTGTGGTGCTCAGGCTTCTCATTGCAGTGGCTTCTCTTGTTGCAGAGCATGGGCTCTAGGCACGTGGACTTCAGTAGTTGCAGCACGCAGGCTCAGTGGTGTGGCGCACAAGCTCAACAGTCATGGCTAGCGGGCTCTAGAGCGCAGGCTCAGTAGTTGTGGCGCACAGGCTTAGGTGCTCTGTGGCATGTGGGATTTTCCCAGACCAGGAATCGAACCCGTGTCCCCTGCATTGGCAGACAGATTCTTAACCACTGCGCCACCAGGGAAGTCCTGCATGTATCTTTCTGAATTATAGTTTTGTCTAGATATATGCCCAGTAGTGGGATTTCTGGATCATATGGTAATTCTATTTTTAGTTTTTTAAGGAACCTCCATACTGTTCTCCATAGTGGCTTCACCAATTTACATTTCCACCAACAGTGTAGGAGGGTTCCCTTTTCTCCACACCCTCTCTAGCATTTGTTATTTGTAGACTTTTTGATGATGGCCATTCTGACTGGTGTGAGGTGATACCTCATTGTAGTTTTGATTTGCATTTCTCTAATAATTAGTGATGTTGAATATCTGGTTCATATGCCTGTTGGCCATCTGTATGTCTTCTTTGGAGAAATGTCTGTTTAGGTCTTCTGCCCATTTTTCAATTGGGTTGCTTGTTTTTTTGTTGTTGAGTTGTATGTACATGTTATTTCTTTTTTTTTAATTAATTTTTATTGGAGTATAGTTGCTTTACAGTACTGTGTTAGTTTCTACTGTACAGCAAAGTAAATCAGCTAGACATATACAAATATCCCCTCTTTTTTGGATTTCCTTCCCATTTAGGTCACCACAGAGCACTGAGTAGAGTTCCCTGAGCTATACAGTAGGTTCTCATTAGTTATCTATTTTATACATAGTATCAGTAGTTTATATATGTCAATCCCAGTCTCCCAATTCATCCCACCCCCCCCTTGCCCCCCTTGGTGTCCATACATTCTCTATGTCTGTGTCTCTATTTCTGCGTTGCAAGTAAGATAATCTATACCATTT
The DNA here is from genome assembly GCF_949987535.1 of Balaenoptera acutorostrata. Taxonomy (NCBI): domain Eukaryota; kingdom Metazoa; phylum Chordata; class Mammalia; order Artiodactyla; family Balaenopteridae; genus Balaenoptera; species Balaenoptera acutorostrata. The sequence continues at coordinate 147,929,195 of NC_080064.1, forward strand.
TTCTAGATTCCACATATATGCGTTAATATACAATATTTGTTTTTCTCTTTCTGACTTACTTCACTCTGTATGATAGTCTCTAGGTCCATCCACGTCTCTATAAATGACCCAATTTCATTCCTTTTCATGGCTGAGTAGTATTCCATTGTATATATGTGCCACATCTTCTTTATCCATTCCTCTGTTGATGGACATTTAGGTTGCTTCCATGTCCTGGCTATTGTAAAGAGTGCTGCAATGAACGCTGGGGTGCATGTCTTATTTTTTATTTTTTTTTAAATAAATTTATTTATTTATTTATTTATTTATGGCAGTGTTGGGTCTTCATTTCTGTGTGAGGGCTTTCTCTAGTTGCAGCAAGCAGGGGCCACTCTTCATCGCGGTGCACAGGCCTCTCACTATCACGGCCTCTCTTGTTGCGGAGCACATGCTCCGGACGTGCAGACTCAGTAGTTGTGGCTCATGGGCCCAGTTGCTCCGCGGCATGTGGGATCTTCCCAGACCAGGGCTCGAACCCGTGTCCCCTGCATTGGCAGGCGGATTCTCAACCACCGCACCACCAGGGAAGCCCTGCACGTCTTTTTGAATTATGGTTTTCTCTGGGTATATGCCCAGTAGTGGGATTGCTGGGTCATATGGTAGTTCCATTTTTAGTTTTTTAAGGAACCTCCATACTGTTCTCCATAGTGGCTGCACCAATTTACATTTCCACCAACAGTGCAAGGGGGTTCCCTTTTCTCCATGCCCTTTTCAGCATTTATTGTTTGTAGATTTTTTTTTAAACATCTTTATTGGAGTATAATTGCTTTACAATGGTGTGCTACTTTCTGCTCTGTAACAAAGTTGTAGATTTTTTAATGATGGCCATTCTGACTGGTGTGCGGTAATACGCCACTGTAGTTTTGATTTGCATTTCTCTAATAATTAGTGATGTTGAGCATCTTTTCATGTGTTTGTTGGCCATCTGTATGTCTTCTTTGGAGAGATGTCTATTTAGATCTTCTGCCCATTTTTTGATTGGATTGTTTTGTTTTGTTTTTTTTGATATTGAGCTGCCTGAGCTGTTTGTGTATTTTGGAGATTAATCCTTTGTCAGCTGCTTTGTTCGCAAATATTTTCTCTTATTCTGAGGGTTGTCTTTTCATCTTGTTTATGGTTTCCTTTTCTGTGCAAAAGCTTTTAAGTACACACTATTTCTTAAATGAATCATTAAGGTGAAAAACAAAGATGGCTAGAAAAAGGGAATAGAAATGATTAAATCTTGAAACCAATAATAAACCTATCTATTGTTCAGAATAAATAATATTTAAATAGAGAAAGAATTAACCAACTTAGATACTTTTCTTAGATGTTTATGCCAAAATTTTATAAAACAGATTCTCCTGAACTGTATTAATTCTGAGCTATCTATTGAGGATTTACTCTAAGAGCGATTCTGTTTGGCCAGGAGGGGTGCCCATGAGGTAGATATGTCACCAACCACCATGAGCAAATAATTATACCAACTTACAATATAACAGGAATATTGAAGTGATTCCTCTACCTATTCCTCATTTAAAAATAATTTGTGGCAATAACAAGAGTTTGATCTTGAACCACAATCTAGAAAGAATATGAAATAAAAATGGCATATTTTTCTATGATTCTGTTGCATTCATTAGAATTTATATTCTTGTGCCTTGTTAATGAAAGTCAATTATTTCTCCAAAGTTCCTCCAAATGTTGCTGGTGCTGAGATTCCAAGTGAAGTCAGTGTCCTTCTTGGGGAAAATGTTGAGCTGGTCTGCAATGCAAATGGCATTCCTACCCCACTTATTCAGTGGCTTAGAGATGGAAAGCCCATAACTAACAGTGAAACAGAAAGAATTCGGTATGTGTGAAAAGAATTTTTGCATCATTAATTGTAATGTGTTCTACAGTTTTAGAGAGTTGGACACAGATATTCTCCTTGGAGAATCACTCAAAAGTATTTGTGTGTGTATGTGTTCCTTATTTATCAACTCTGTGTTATAAAATCTCACATGTTCATTCCTGCAAGTGTTAGTTAACTGTTGTAGATTTTATTCCTCTAATTTCAGAACATTTATACCAAAGTCCACATCATAAAATAATTCGTTCTTCTTTCTTGCTAACATCAAACCAATTTCATCCTACAAAAGATTCATCAGTCATCTCTTAGATATGATTTTGTGTCCTGAAATCACCAAACCACCAGACATGCCATAGTGCTTGGCTCATTTTGAGAAAAGATACTATCATCATAACCTCTTCATCTCCTATAGTGATTTGTCCAAATCCTGTTTTCAGCTGACACTTCACACCACAAACCACATAGAGATGGAATGATAATGTGGTAAGGGATTCCTGCTACTTTCAACAACAAATGCCTTTTGAAGGACACTGCAGAATTCTACACTCCACCATATTACTTCATCACAAAGCCCCATAATATACACATACCATAATAATTATAATTACTCAAAGAATTATATATACCTCAGAAGGCATTAATTAAGTGTATTGCAAACTTTATCATTTTGAACCAGTATTTTAAATTTAAGGGTTTGCAGTATATTTTCTAATCAATGAATTGAATATACATAATTTAAAGAAAAATAAATGTTATTTTCTTTGAAATCGTTTTACGTTAAAATTTACACATTTGTTCCCTTTACAAGATTAGGTAAATTGCCAAACAATGTTTTAGTTTAGAGGTACATTTTGAGTTTCAATTCTCTGGTGTGGACATTTCTGAATAGTTAAATATTTAGTTATTTATTAAATCAGCTGATACCAACCCTATTCTAAACCAAGTACTAGATAGTTGGTGGGACCTCAAGATGTATAAGATAATATTTGTACCAAGGAATTTAGGATCTATTACTTCTCCTCTCACATTAAGATCCCAAATATACTTATTCTTATATCCACTTTATTATTTGTTCCCAGCTCCACAATATGTATAGGTTTGTAAATGGGCCAATTTGTCAGTCAAATACAGTAATTTTTCCAAAGTCAACTTACTACTTTCCTTTGGTCATGGCAACTTGCTTTTTGTTTATTCATATGGTTAAACTCATGGAATTTTAAAATTCATATTTTGAAAAAGAAAAAATAAAATAGACCCAGATAATAAAATTGTAATTCTCAATAATTATATTTAATAACATGATATAGTAGAAATGGAGTATTTACTTTTGACAGTGGGAGAATCTAATAAAATCACTATTGTAAGAATGACTGTAGATAGCAATTTAATCTCTTTGTAAAACACAGGAAGTTTTATTTGATAATTAATGATGTGTGAAGAGAATCAATAATGCAATAATCTTAATTTAGATATCATTATAACCTAGTTGTATACTTAGTATTCACTATTATGTAAATCAAAGGAAAAGCTTTAGCAATTTGTAGAAAAATTTTTGCAAACTATACCCATACATAAATACTAAGTTGTTGTCAGTGTTTAAATAAATTATCCTATCCTGCACCTTCTCATTAAGAGTATTAGTAAGTTGTTTATAGCTAGATTTTTCACTTTAATTTTTTACTGTAACATTCTTCAATTTTTATACCAGAGTTTTTATAATTTTCATTTAATTCCAGCCTTATATTGATAACTAAGGACAAAACATTCAATCTCTGAGAAAAACATGTCTTTGCCCATGATTTGGGTAGAAAAGTTCCTAACCTGATTTTGTTCACTTCCTTTTTTCTCATAAGGAGGCAGTGGATATATGAGATCCATTACTGTGGCAGTTTAGCTGGTTGCCTGAAATCTCTACCAGTTTCACTAGCTCTGACTTTAACAGGCTTCCATGTACTTAGTGGAAAAGATTTGAACCATTATATCCAAGATGAAGATGCATTTTAGGGTGACTTTTTTTTAAAGAATCTAATAATCTAGAATGAGTTTTCCAGAAATAGCTCCATATATATCATCTCAGTGCCTCTGATATAATCTTTTCTATAGGGTGACTGCAGATGGCAGCACATTAAACATTTACGAAGCCCTCCCATCTGACATGGGGAAATACACGTGTGTTGCTACTAATCCTGCTGGAGAAGAAGACCGAATTTTTAACTTGAACGTCTATGGTAAATACGAAATTTCACCCTCTTTTGACTATGCTGCCTTAGGAATCGATCAGAAGAAATGAAGGTCCAGCAGTAGGTGTCTGAAGCATTTAGTTCTAAAATGCGATGTCCTGTTGTTTCCTTTTGGGATACAAGGCAGAAATATGGGTAAATGTAGTTGAAATGATTGGAACTGGTAATACACACCCCACCCCACCCCCTTCTCTCTCATTTTCTACGTGACGTAGTTCCACCTGCAATTAGGGGTAATAAAGAAGAAGCAGAGAAACTAATGGCTTTGGTGGATACTTCAATAAATATTGAATGCAGAGCCACAGGGATGCCTCCACCACAGATAAACTGGCTAAAGAATGGGCTTCCTCTGCCTCTCTCCTCCCATGTCCGGTTGCTGTCTGGAGGACAAGTTGTCAGGTCAGCTTTCATTGTGTATGATTTGCTAGACAAAGTTACTGTGATTGTAAACTTTAACTTCATCTAAATAATGTTTTTAAAATGTCTTTCCCTAAGCTTTTACTTTTGTTTCCCTTTCAGTATTTTTTTAGAAGAGGGGGGATAGCAAATATAAGTTTGGCATGGTTTATTATTCTTATTTAAATGCTCATGTTTTAGTAAGTTTGTATAAAATAGGTCTTTCATAGACATATATGTATCATATATTTTTTCAAGGACTACTATTATAGCTAAAACTTTATATGGCAAAATGATAGGAAGATGCTTACTACAATCATGTAATTTTCATGATTTTCATCATTCTCTATTAATATATATTTGAAAAATATTCACCTCTCATATTGTGTTATATTTTCAGTGGCTCTGTCGAATAAATGGCACTGGAGGCATCTATGTTTTGTGATGGATGGTTATAAGCTTTATAACTAAAATTTCCCAAAATAAATCACCTTCTTTAATCTTTGTATTATCACAAATGTTTTATTTGTATATGTTGAATGGGATCAAATTACGAAGCGTTGGCTCAAACTGTTTTTCAGGATTGTGAGAGCTCAGGTGTCTGACGCTGCTGTGTATACTTGTGTGGCCTCCAACAGAGCCGGGGTGGATAATAAACATTACAGTCTTCAAGTTTTTGGTATGTCACCAGAAACAATCCTAGTACTATACTATGTGTCCAATATTAAACAACAGCCTTAATTTAAATATTGACGTATCAGAAAGGAGTGGTAAAATAGGATCTTAACTAGGGTTTCTAGAATGCCTGCTCTCCCAAGGGGTCCATATATATTGGAGCATACTGTCTGTCAAAATACTTTTCTAACCTGGAATTTTGCATTCAATGAAATCTAAATTTTTAAAAATAGTATTTCAATCCAGACACAAGACCAGTCTTTTCATACAAAGAGGAAGTTAAGACTGTTTTCTAATAATGCTAGTGTCTCACTGAGAGTATTTAAAGTATGAAGGGATGTGTGCATATATACTAAATATCTCTGTGTGTATGTTAGGTAGAGATAGAACTCAAAACATTCAATTTCTGAATTATTAAGATTTGCTAGACCAGAGTTCACAATCCCCAAGAATTTCTCAGAACAGTTAAGTAACTATTTACCATAGCCTACAAATGATTTATGTTGGATTATATACAATTTACTCTGGAACATATTATTATTTTATTTATTCCACATAAAGTAGCTGGAAGTATACTTCTGTAATAATATACATTATAACAATTTAAAAGGAAAAACCTAAGATGTTAAAAAAATGGCCAAATTTTAAAACACATTTAGTTTGTATGTTCTACAAGGAAACAGTATTGAAGTCTTATTGCTAATATTCTGGAAGGTTAAAAATTAGCCTATATAACACATGCTTTTATAGTAAAGTCATCAACTAATTATATGCTATTTTAAATTCTATATTTTTATAGATCACAGAAACACTATAGAACTAATTGAATCATTTAAATTTTTTAATCTAAATTGATCTCAAATTATAATAGATATATAATTTTGTTTTGCTTTCTATACAGTACCACCAAAACTGGACAATGGGATGGGAACAGAGGAAATCACAATTGTCAAGGGTAGTTCCACCTCCATGACATGTTTTACCGATGGAACCCCAACTCCCAGGATGTCCTGGCTTAGAGATGGCCAGCCTCTGGGGCTTGATGCCCATCTGTCAATAAGCTCTCAAGAAATGGTCCTTCAGCTCATCAAAGCAGAAACCGAAGATTCAGGAAGGTACACCTGCATTGCCTCAAATGAAGCAGGAGAAGTCAGTAAACACTTTATCCTGAAGGTCCTAGGTAAGTAAAATAATTGGAAAATAAGTGATAATAAAGACAATAAGTAAGTATAATTCTTAGAATCATTGGCTATAGGATAAAATTTGTAAAAACTTCATTGTACTTCATATTTCTGTTCTGTAATTCACCTAGGTTTACTTTTAGTATCTGAAGCATGTTAAATTATTGTGTGTCTTATCTGTGTAAAAGGATGAACACTCCCACTTGTAAAACATTATTCATTGACAATGTCATACAACCAATTGATAAGTAGCTTTTTAACTTTTTGGAGAACTGAAATCACTTCTGATGCTAGTAATTTAATGGAAAAGCATGATATTTATACTATTATGTTATTCCAAACAATCTTTTAATGACCCAGTCTGTAGATTATAGTTGTAATGGTCATTTCAAATAGTCTAGTTCTATTTACTCTTTTGTGCATTAAAATAAGTATTTTAAATAGGTACTCCAGTGTTCTACATGCAAATAAATAGTATAAAGGGAAAACATATCTTTTCCTTGAAGTAAAAAAATTTGACTTTGGAAGAGAAATGAAAATGAATGAAATGAATTATTTCAATAATCAATAATTTTTTGGAGTTTTTTGTTTTCACGATGATTGAGGTAAAACCTCAGGCTCTTTACATTTTTTCTAACAAAATGCACCCCACAAGGAAAAATAAGAATTTTGGCAAGAGTCTAGCCAAATGTTTTCAGGACATCCTATAATCTTTCTCGTGGTACCTATTACAATTTAAATTATTTGTGTAACCTTAAAAGTCTGTTTCATCCTTAGTTAAACTCTGTGATGATCAGTACCCTTTTTACTTATTGTAAAAAGGGCTTAGCATGGCATTTGACACATAATATTATTATTATTATTATTATTATTATTATTATTATTATTATTATTATTATTATCTTATTACTCCCAGGGCTTAGCATGGCATTTGACACATAATATTTATCTGTTGGCTTGAACTGAATGGAGCTAGGTACTTATCAGGTGGATTAAAGTGAGTTTTAACTGTAGCAGGAGACAGAACAATATCTAAATAAACAAACAGAAATACTGTGGTGTAGATGAGTATTCCATAGAATGAAAGGTAGTAGTGGAGGCAGTACACCAGAATATTTAGAGACAAAAGGCAGAAGAAAGCATGTGTTTGTAAGGAAGGATGGAATAACAAATTCCCGTCTAGCGATTCACAGAATATGAGGAGTATCAAGAGATGACATCTTGTACATTAATTACCTATTAATTGTTAATTATTGACTATATATTATGTGCCAGGCATGTTTCTAGTCAACATGTAACAGATAATTATTGGACACCTACTATGTGACATATGGTATGACAAGTACTTGACTGCATCACTGAATGGGAAGGATGTGGTCTCAGCCCTCAAGTTCCTGCACTGGCAGGGAACACAGATATTGAAAAAGTAATTACTTTTGAGTGTGATGAGGATGATATGGCGAAAATTAAATTCTGTGGGAAGGTTCAAAGAAGGTCTCTTCAAGGATACATCTAAGCCTTAAAAAGTAAGACTATAGAGATGAGTGAGGAGATGCCTACATCTTTTACCTAGAAATGATAAACCTTGAGTTGTCTATCTGTGATTACTGAAGCTGAGTGTAACAGCAAGAGTAGAAGACAAGACTGGAAATATACCTGGACAAAAGCCATACTGTGAAGAGCCTCAGTTAGAGAATTTGGGCCTCATTACGAAGGCAGTAGAAGAAGCTTAAGCAGGAATATGTTACAGTCAGATTTCGCTTCCCAAAAAATCCCTCTGATGACAGAGTGAAGAATGAATCGGAGAGTCTGTTAAACTCACACAGGCCTAAAAATACAGGGGCCTGGTGTAGCATGTGGCAGTGGAGAAAAAGAGAAGGAAGACTTCTGCAGGAATTCTAGAACCCAGGAGCAGAATCAGGGCCCAGTACCTTTCTGGATGTAGAACACCCAAAAAGAAAAATAACACCAATGTTGTTAGAGTCACGTACAAAGAACAACCTTCCCACCTGCAGGGTTTATAAGGATAGTCTCTTAAAACAGATTTGAAAACTGGCTTAACAGAAGAATGAGCAGTTTTAGCATTTCAGCATCTGTTGAAAGCTAATTCCATTAAAACCTGAAAAACTTCACTCTGATCTACATTACAATAGAAATGTGAATTTAAGTGTCCTGATTTGGTGAACCACTAATCTCAACTTAATTCTATCCACCTGGTGGGAGGTGTCATGGTGTATTAGGGGTTCTGAAAGGCCACTATGGGTAAAATACTAAAAACAAGGGAGAAGATCATGCAAAATAAAGCTGGTGGGTAGGGGAGTTGACAGGGTTCAGGCTATGAAGGGATTGTTGACCACATTAAGGATTTTGTGTTTTGTCCTGGAACAACGGGAAACCATTAAAAGTTCTAACAAGTAGAATGCCACGAGTAGAGTTGCAGTTTGAAATGACCACTCTGATTGCAAAGTAGAGAGCGGCTTGGAGTGGGTTCTGAGAGACAGTGTGTTATTAGGAATTGTGTCTGGCTGTGATTAACAGAGAGTCTAAACACGGTGACTTAAAGAACTTTTGTTTTTCTCACCGAATGAGGTGTCTGGAGGTGGGCAGTAGTTGCATTGGTTCTGCAGTTCAGATCTTAACAGTTCTCCTGGCCTTTGGCCTTTATATCATAGTCAGACCGTGATCATGCATTGGCTGCTCACCCCCAGCGTCACTATAGGCAGCAATAGAGCAGAAAAAATAGGAAAGGCAAAGAACTGCCCCTTTCAGGATTTTCTTAGAATCCCCACAAAACTACCTCTACTTATATCTCATTGGTCAGAATCTTCACATGCCACTCCATCTATTATCTACTAAAGAGGCTAGGAAATGTAGTTTTTAGCACACTGACAGCCCTAACAAAATTGAGGTCTGTTAATAAGAAAGAAACAAGTAAATGATATTGGGTAGGCAGCTACAGCCAGGAAGGAGGAGATATTAGTCCAAGTAAACGGTATTATAGCTCAGATTAGTGATACAGGTGAGAGGAAAAGATGTATTCTAGAACTAGTTCTACTATTCTTCTACTAGCAGGTAGAAGTATTAAGACTTGGTGGTGGATTTGGCCATATGAGAGTGATGACAAGGAAGAAGATATCGAGGATGACTCCCAGCTTCTGGTTTATGTGACTCAACAATTGGTGGGTTCATCACGCAAATGCAGGGAATGCTGGAAAAAGACCAGGTTTTGAGGGAAAAGGTAACAGGTTCAGTCTGAATACATGATGAGTTTGAAGTTGTTTTCAAACAACCCACTGAAGATGCTTATGTGATAGTTATATATATGGATCTAGAGCCCAGGAGAGAGATCTAGGCTAGAAATATAAGTTTTGGAGTCATCAGAGTATGGACAACTCCTATTCTGCTCAAAGTACAAGACATATGGACAAGATACAGAGTAAAATGGTTCGCAATCACTTAACACATGTGAGATCTGATGACTGGTATTTGAACCAGTTGGGAACATGTTGTTATTTTAAATCTAGTACTATAAGCTTTTGAGATTAAGGCCGTGCTTAAATAATCTTTGTATCCACAGTGACAGACACATAGTAAATAACCAATAAGTGAGAGGAATAAAGAATTGACTGGAGTCAAATGGAGAATCAGATAAGTGCTTTTCCATCCAGCATGCTATGGAAATTAAAAGGGATAGAAATTTTATAGTTTGTTGAGAGAATCAAGAAAGGACTTAGGGTTTTTACAAATGAACATAATGATACTAAAGTGACCTTGAGAGTACTTGAACATGCTCAGTTAGGGGATGGTGGGACTATTGGAGATATTCCAGTAGAAGGAATAGCATTAGTAAAGTCACAGAGCAAGAAGGGACTGAACATGTTGAGGGAGAAAAGTAGTCTAGTTTGAAGTCTAGGTTACATAAAATGTATTAAAAGTAAATAATATTATAAAGAGAGATTGAGGCTATGTTGTGGAAGGCTTGGAAGCCATGACGAAGAGTTTGTATTTAATTCAATGAGCAACATGGAGACACTGACATCTTTTAACCAAGAAATCTTGGATTGATCTAAAATGCACTTAAGAAAATGTATTTTGACAGCAAAACGCAATAAGACGCATGAAAGTGAAAAAGAGTAGTCATGTGGGACCATAGTTAAGAAACTCTGACTTCTTAATTATAATGTATTAAATATATTATCTTTTTCCAGAAAGGAAAACGAGGACCAAAGATACAAATTTTTAGGAGGCAGTTTTTAATAATAACGCCAACAGATGTAGTAGACTTAGTAGTAGTTATAATTCTTAAAACCTTTAATTATAAAATAAAACAGATTCAGAAACACAAAAGAAATGTAGTTTATAGATGATTTCATTGAATCCTCACAATTCTGTTAGTTAAATAATAGTACTATACTTATTTTAGAGATTTGCCCAAATCCACTAACCTAATAATTGTTGGAGCTAAGATCCAAATTCAGGCTATTTGATTCCAGATCCTCTGCTGTGAACCTCTGCTCTAAACTATGTGCCTGACTTTAAACACATACACACACACACACACACACACACACACACACACACACACACACACACACAGCTAATCCTTGGAGCTGTCCAACAGCTATTTTTGCTGCCTCGTGAAATAGTAAGCTGGAAATGTTAATAGAAAATTTGAATGATCTATGTAAGGGAAATCTGTTTTAAAGTGATTCCTAAACTTAGGAATAGTTGGACTAAGAAACTTTACTGTTTCCTCCAAGTGTTTAGATTTCTTAACATCCTCTGGAGAAAGGTAATTTAGAAGTATAAATAACAAAAAAGGAGGTTATTTCTGCCCAGACATAACAAATGTGGTTTATACAGAAATGGTCTCCAAATATAACTGTTTTTTCTTCTGCTTAGTCATTGTTTCCTCTTAAAGTTCTGCACGGAAAAAATGATTGCGAAATTCCATAGCATTTGCCCATTGCTTTTGTAGAACCAATAGATATTTAAAAGGTGCAAAAATACACTACTATATTTAAGTAACTCTCTTTTAAAAATAGTACAAGATTACTTTAGGTTTTTTTTTTTAACATCTTTATTGAAGTATAATTGCTTTACAATGGTGTGTTAGTTTCTGCTTTAAAACAAAGTGAATCAGTTATACATATACATATGTTCCCATATCTCTTCCCTCTTGCATCTCCCTCCCTCCCACCCTCCCTATCCCACCCCTCTAGGTGGTCACAAAGCACAGAGCTGATCTCCCTGTGCTATGCGGCTGCTTCCCACTAGCTATCTATTTTACATTTGGTAGTGTATATATGTCCATGACACTCTCTCGCCCTGTCACATCTCACCCCTCCCCCTCCCCATATCCTCAAGTCCATTCTTTAGTAGGTCTGTGTCTTTATTCCCATCTTGCCACTAGGTTCTTCATAGCCTTTTTTTTTTTTTCCTTAGATTCCATATATATGTGTTAGCATACTGTATTTGTTTTTCTCTTTCTGACTTACTTCACTCTGTATGACAGACTCTAACTCCATGCACCTCATTACAAATACCTCCATTTCATTTCTTTTTATGGCTGAGTAATATTCCATTGTATATATGCGCCACATCTTCTTTATCCATTCATCCGATGATGGACACTTAGGTTGCTTCCATGTCCTGGCTATTGTAAATAGAGCTGCAATGAACATTTTGGTACATGACTCTTTTTGAACTATGGTTTTCTCAGGGTATATGCCCAGTAGTGGGATTGCTGGGTCGTATGGTAGTTCTATTTGTAGTTTTTTAAGGAACCTCCATACTGTTCCCCATAGTGGCTGTATCAATTTACATTCCCACCAACAGTGCAAGAGTGTTCCCTTTTCTCCACACCCTCTCCAGCATTTATTGTTTCTAGATTTTTTGATGATGGCCATTCTGACCGGTGTGAGATGATACCTCATTGTAGTTTTGATTTGCATTTCTCTAGTGATTAATGATGTTGAGCATTCTTTCATGTGTCTGTTGGCCATCTGTATATCTTCTTTGGAGAAATGTCTATTTAGGTCTTCTGCCCATTTTTGGATTGGGTTGTTTGTTTTTTTGTTATTGAGCTGCATGAGCTGCTTGTAAATCTTGGAGATTAATGCTTTGTCAGTTGCTTCATTTGCAAATATTTTCTCCCATTCTGAGGGTTGTCATTTGCTCTTGTTTATGGTTTCCTTTGCTGTGCAAAAGCTTTTAAGTTTCATTAGGTCCCATTTGTTTATTTGTGTTTTTATTTCCATTTCTCTAGGAGCTGGGTCAAAAAGGATCTTGCTGCGATTTATGTCATAGAGTGTTCTGCCTATGTTTTCCTCTAAGAATTTGATAGTGTCTGGCTTAACATTTAGGTCTTTAATCCATTTTGAGTTTATTTTTGTGTATGGTGTCAAGGAGTGTTCTAGTTTCATACTTTTACATGTACCTGTCCAATTTTCCCAACACCACTTATTGAAGAGACTGTCTATTCTCCACTGTATATGCTTGTCTCCTTTATTAAAAATAAGGTGACCATATGTACGTGGGTTTATCTCTGGGCTTTCTATCCTGTTCCATTGATCTATATTTCTGTTTTAGTGCCAGTACCAAACTGTCTTGATTACTGAAGCTTTGTAACATAGTCTGAAGTCAGGGAGCCTGATTCCTCCAGCTCCATTTTTCGTTCTCAAGATGGCTTTGGCTATTCGGGGTCTTTTGTGTTTCCATACAAATTGTGAAATTTTTTGTTCTAGTTCTGTGAAAAATGCCTGTGGTAGTTTGATAGGGATTGCATTGAATCTGTAGATTGCTTTGGGTAGTAGAGTCATTTTCACAATGTTGATTCTTCCAATCCAAGAACATGGTATGTCTCTCCATCTATTTGTATCATCTTTAATTTCTTTCATCAGTGTCTTATAATTTTCTGCATACAGGTCTTTTGTCTCCTTAGGTAGGTTTATTCCTAGATATTTTATTCTTTTTGTTGCAATAGTAAACGGGAGTGTTTTCTTAATTTCACTTCCAGATTTTTCATCATTAGTATATAGGAATGCAAGAGATTTCTGTGCATTAATTTTGTATCCTGCTACTTTACCAAATTCATTGATTAGCTCTAGTAGTTTTCTAGTGGCAGTTTTAGGATTCTCTATGTATAGTATCATGTCATCTGCAAACAGTGACAGTTTTACTTCTTCTTTTCCGATTTGGATTCCTTTTATTTCTTTTTCTTCTCTGATTGCTGTGGCTAACACTTCCAAAACTATGTTGAATAATAGTGGTGAGAGTGGGCAACCTTGTCTTGTTCCTGATCTTAGTGGAAATGGTTTCAGTTTTTCACCATTGAGGACAATGTTGGCTGTGGGTTTGTCATATATGGCCTTTATTATGTTGAGAAAAGTTCCCTCTATGCCTACTTTCTGCAGGGCTTTTATCATAAATGGGTGTTGAATTTTGTCGAAAGCTTTCTCTGCATCTATTGAGATGATCATATGGTTTTTCTCCTTCAATTTGTTAATATGATGTATCACGTTGATTGATTTGCGTATATTGAAGAATCCTTGCATTCCTGGAATAAACCCCACTTGATCATGGTGTATGATCCTTTTAATGTGCTGTTGGATTCTGTTTGCTAGTATTTTGTTGAGGATTTTTGCATCTATGTTCATCAGTGATATTGGCCTGTAGTTTTCTTTCTTTGTGACATCTTTGTCTGGTTTTGGTATCAGGGTGATGGTGGCCTCGTAGAATAAGTTGGGGAGTGTTCCTCCCTCTGCAATATTTTGGAAGAGTTTGAGAAGGGTGTTAGCTCTTCTCTAAATGTTTGATAGAATTCACCAGTGAAGCCATCTGGTCCTGGGCTTTTGTTTGTTGGAAGATTTTTAATCACAGTTTCAATTTCAGTGCTTGTGATTGGTCTGTTCATATTTTCTATTTCTTCCTGGTTCAGTCTCGGTAGGTTGTGCATTTCTAAGAATCTGTCCATTTCTTCCAAGTTGTCCATTTTATTGGCATAGAGTTGCTTGTAGTAATCTCTCATGATCGTTTGTATTTCTGCAGTGTCAGTGGTTACTTCTCCTTTTTCATTTCTAATTCTATTGATTTGAGTCTTCTCCCTTTTTCTCTTGATGAGTCTGGCTAATGGTTTGTCAATTTTGTTTATCTTCTCGAAGAACCAGCTTTTAGTTTCATTGATTTTTGCTATTGTTTCCTTCATTCCTTTTTCATTTATTTCTGATCTGATCTTTATGATTTCTTTCCTTCTGCTAGCTTTGGGGTTTTTTTGTTCTTCTTTCTCTAATTGCTTTAGGTGCAAGGTTAGGTTGTTTATTCGAGATGTTTCCTGTTTCTTGATGTAGGCTTGTATTGATATAAACTTCCCTCTTAGAACTGCTTTTGCTGCATCCCATAGGTTTTGGGTCGTCGTGTCTCCATTGTCATTTGTTTCTAGGTATTTTTTGATTTCCCCTTTGATTTCTTCAGTGATCACTTCGTTATTAAGTAGTGTATTGTGTAGCCTCCATGTGTTTGTATTTTTTACAGATCTTTTCCTGTAATTGATATCTAGTCTCATAGCGTTGTGGTCGGAAAAGATACTTGATACGATTTCAATTTTCTTAAATTTACCAAGGCTGGATTTGTGATCCAAGATATGATCTATCCTGGACAATGTTCCATGAGCACTTGAGAAAAATGTGTATTCTGTTGTTTTTGGGTGGAATGTCCTATAAATATCAATTAAGTCCATCTTGTTTAATGTATCATTTAAAGCTTGTGTTTCCTTATTTATTTTCATTTTGGATGATCTGTCCATTGGTGAAAGTGGGGTGTTAAAGTCCCCTACTATGATTGTGTTACTGTCGAATCCCCTTTTATGGCTGTTAGTTTTTGCCTTATGTATTGAGGTGCTCCTATGTTGGGTGCATAAATATTTACAATTGTTATATCTTCCTCTTGGATCGATCCCTTGATCATTATATAGTGTCCTTCTTTGTCTCTTGTAATAGTCTTTATTTTAAAGTCGGTTTTGTCTGATATGAGAATTGCTACTCCAGCTTTCTTCTGATTTCCATTTGAATGGAATATCTTTTTCCATCCCCTCACTTTCAGTCTGTATGTGTCTCTAGGTCTGAAGTGGGTCTCTTGAAGACAGCATATATATGGGTCTTGTTTTTGTATCCATTCAGCCAGTCTGTGTCTTTTGGTGGGAGCATTTAATCCATTTACATTTAAGGTAATTATTGATATGTATGTTCCTATTCCCATTTTCTTAAATGTTTTGGGTTTGTTATTGTAGGTGTTTTCCTTTTCTTGTGTTTCTTGCCTAGAGAAGTTCCTTTAGCATTTGTTGTAAAGCTGGTTTGGTGGTGCTGAACTCTCTCAGCTTTTGCTTGTCTCTAAAGGTTTTAATTTCTCCATCAAATCTGAATGAGATCCTTGCTGGGTAGAGTAACCTTGGTTGTAGGTTTTTCTCCTTCATCACTTTAAGTATATCCTGCCACTCCCTTCTGGCTTGCAGAGTTTCTGCTGAAAGGTCATCTGTTAACCTTATGGGGATTCCCTTGTGTGTTATTTGTTGTTTTTCCCTTGCTGCTTTTAATATGTTTTCTTTATATTTAGTTTTTGATAGTTTGATTAATATGTGTCTTGGTGTGTTTCTCCTTGGATTTATCCTGTATGGGACTCTCTGTGCTTCCAGGACTTGATTAACTATTTCCTTTCCCATATTAGGGAAGTTCTCAACTATAATCTCTTCAAATATTTTCTCAGTCCCTTTCTTTTTCTCTTCTTCTTCTGGGACCCCTATAATTCAAATGTTTGTGCGTTTAATGTTGTCCCAGAGGTCTCTGAGACTGTCCTCAGTTCTTTTCATTCTTTTTTCTTTATTCTGCTCTGCAGTAGTTATTTCCACTATTTTATCTTCCAGGTCACTTATCCGTTCTTCTGCCTCAGTTATTCTGCTATTGATCCCGTCTAGAGTATTTTTAATTTCATTTATTGTGTTTTTCATCGTTGCTTGGTTCCTCTTTAGTTCTTCTAGGTCCTTGTTAAATGTTTCTTGCATTTTGTCTATTCTATTTCCAAGATTTTGGATCATCCTTACTATCATTATTCTGAATTCTTTTTCAGGTAGACTACCTATTTCCTCTTCATTTGTTAGGTCTGGTGTGTTTTGACCCTGCTCCTTCATCTGCTGTGTGTTTTTCTGTCTTCTCATTTTGCTTATCTTACTGTGTTTGGGGTCTCCTTTTCACAGGCTGCAGGTTCGTAGTTCCTGTTGTTTTTGGTATCTGTCCCCAGTGGCTAAGGTTGGTTCAGTGGGTTGTGTAGGCTTCCTGGTGGAGGGGACTAGTGCCTGTGTTCTGGTGGATGAGGTCGGATCTTGTCTTTCTGGTGGGCCTGTCCACGTCTGGTGGTGTGTTTTGGGGTGTCTGTGGCCTTATTATGATTTTAGGCAGCCTCTCTGCTAATGCATGGGGCTATGTTCCTGTCTTGCTAGTTGTTTGGCATAGGGTGTCCAGCACTGTAGCTTGCTGGTCGTTGAGTGAAGCTGGGTCTTGATGTTGAGATGGAGATCTCTGGGAGATTTTCACCGTTTGGTATTACGTGGAGCTGGGAGGTCTCTTGTGGACCAGTGTCCTGAAGTTGCCTCTCCCACCTCAGAGGCACAGCCCTGATGCCTGGCTGGAGCACCAAGAGCCTTTCATCTACACAGCTCAGAGTATAAGGGAGAAAAAAATAGAAAGCAAGAAAGAAAGAGGATAAAATAAAATAAAATAAAGCTATTATAATAAAAAATAAGAAAAAACATTATTAAGAGTAAATGTATTCAGAAAAATTTCTTTTAATTTTCAAAGATAGATTTATTAATTTTTTATAATAAAAAATATGAAAAAAATTATTAAGAAAAAATTTATTAAGAAAAATTTTTTTTAATTTTTTAAAATAAAAAATATGAAAAAACTTATTAAAAATTTTTTTTAATTTCTAAAAATAGAAAATAAGGAAAAAATTATTAAGAAAACATTTATTAGGAAAAAAAATTTTTTTTAAGTAAAAAAAAAAACGGACAGGCCTAACCCTAGGACTAATGGTGAAAGAAAAGCTATACAGACAAAATCTCACCGAGAAGCATACACATATCCACTCACAAAAAATGGAAAAGGGGAAAAATTAATATCTCCTGCTCCCAAAGTCCACCTCTTGAATTTGGGATGATTCGTTGTCTATTCAGGTATTCAGCAGATGCAGGCACATCAAGTTGTTAGTGGAGATTTAATCCGCTGCTTCTGAGGCTGCTGGGAGAGATTTCCCTTTCTCTTCTTTGTTCGTACAGCTCCCGGGGTTCAGCTTTGGATTTGGACCTGCCTCTGCATGTAGGTCGCCTGAGGACTTCCGTTCCCCGCCCAGACAGAACAGGGTTAAAGGAGCAACTGCTTCGGGGGCTCTGGCTCACTCAGGCCGGGGGGAGGGAGGGGTACGGATGTGGGGCGAGCCTGCGGCGGCAGAGGCCGGCGCGCCTTGCGTTCTCCCGGGGAAGTTGTCCCCGGATCACGGGAGCCCGGCAGTGGCGGGCTGCACCAGCTCCTGGGAGGGGCGGTGTGGAGAGTGACCTGCGCTCACACACAGGCTTCTTGGTGGTGGCAGCAGCAGCCCTAGCGTCTCCTGCCCGTCTCTGGGGTCCACGCTGATAACCGCGGCTTGTGCCTGCCTCTGGGGTCTGCGCTGATAGCCGCGGCTCACGCCAGTCTCTGGAGTTCGTTTAGTCAGCACTCTGAATCCCCTCTCCTTGCGCGCCGTGAAACAAAGAGGCAAGAAAAAGTCTCTTGCCTCTTCGGCGGCTGCAGACTTTTTCTCAGGCTCCCTCCCAGCTAGCTGTGGCGCACTAGCCCCCCTCAGGCTGTGTCATGCCGCCAGCCCCAGTCCTCTCCCTGTGATCCAACCAAAGCCCGAGCCTCGGCTCCCAGCCCCCGCCCGCCCTGGCGGGTGAGCAGACAAGCCTCTTGGGCTGGTGAGTGCTGCTCGGCGCCGAGCCTCCGTGTGGGAATCTCTCTGTTTTTCCCTCTGCGCCCCTGTTGCTGTGGGATCCGCGCTGATAGCCGTGGCTCGCGCCCGTCTCTGGAGTTCGTTAAGGCGGTGCTCTGAATCCCCTCTCCTCGCGCACCAGGAAACAAAGAGGCAAGAAAAAGTCTCTTGCCTCTTCCGCAGCTGCAGACTTTTTCCCGGACTCCCTCCCATCTAGCACCGAAGCCCGAGCCTCAGCTCCCAGCCCCACCCGCCCCGGCGGCTGAGCAGACAAGCCTCTCGGGCTGGTGAGTGCTGCTTGGCACCGATCCTCCATGCGGGAATCTCTCCACTTTGCCCTCCGCACCCCTGTGGCTGCGCTCTCCTCCGTGGCTCCGAAGCTTCCCCCCTCTGCCACCCGCAGTCTCTGCCCGCGAAGGGGCTTCCTAGTGTGTGGAAACCTTTCCTCCTTCACGGCTCCCTCCCACTGGTGCAGGTACCATCCCTATTCTTTTTTCCCTATTCAGTAGGTGTTCTGTAGGAGCAGTTCCACGTGTAGATGTGTTTCTACTGTATCTGTGGGAAGGAAGGTGATCTCCGCGTCTTACTCTTCCGCCATCTTTACTTTAATTTTTATAGTTTTCAAATCTTTACAGTTAAGTAAGACTGCTCTAATTATCTGAATCCCAATTGCTGAGCTATAATTACCTTTAATGGCTTGACATTTACTTCATGATCTATTACAGGCATGATCCATCTCTTTTAAAATAGTGCCAGTAGGGACTTCCCTGGTGGCGCAGTGGTTAAGAATCCATCTGCCAGTGCAGGGAACCCGGGTTCGAGCCCTGGTCTGGGAAGATCCCACATACCACGGAGCAACTAAGCCCATGTACCACAACTACTGAGCCCGTGAGTCACAACTATGGAGCCCACGGGCCACAACTACTGAAGCCGTTGCACCTAGAGCCCATGCTCTGCAACCAGAGAAGCCACCACAATGAGAAGACCGCGCACCACAACGAAGAGTAGCCTCTGCTTGCTGCAACTAGAGAAAACCCGCGCGCAGCAACGATGACCCAAGGCAGCCAAAAATAAATAAATAAATAAATCGATGTTTTAAAAAAAATAGTGCCAATGAAAAGATAATGCACAAAGACTTACATAGTGCTGGCATTTAATAAATTGTCCCTCAATAAATTGCAAAAAAAATAAAATAGTTCCAGTGACAAATGATAATAACATCTAGGAATTATTTTGGTATCCTTGTTCAAATCAATTTGCATTGTACGAACATAAATTTGAGTTGAATTTTAAAGTTTTTCTAATCTGCAGTATTTTATCAAACAGCAAGTTTATTTTGTTGTTGTTTTTCATTCCTTTTAAATAGAACCACCTCATATCAATGGATCTGAAGAACCTGTAGAGATGTCAGTAATTGTTAATAATCCACTTGAACTTACCTGCATTGCTTCTGGAATCCCAGCTCCTAAAATTACCTGGATGAAAGACGGACGGCCCCTTCCACAGGTGGATCAGATGCAAACTCTTGGAGGAGGAGAGGTTCTTCGAATATCTAGTGCTCAGGTAAGTTCAGAGTTCATACAGTTATTTTCCGGGTTAAACTTCTTACTTGCTAATCTATGAGAAATGTTGGAGAAGTTGTCTTGGAGTCTGAATATATCACCGATCTCTGTAACTTCAGCAACGGTAGATTGGTTCTATGACATGCATGATTGGGTAGACACAAAATAACATGCCTAGAAGGAAGAAGTGAAATTATCATATTAAACACAGAAGCAGTTACCTTCACATTAATTTTTGCAAGTTTTCACAGTTCTATAAGTGATAACATATTTCCCGAAGCCCTTAATTTGTGCCATGTAGCCCTTTACAGAAATGGCAAAAAGCAATCCAACGTACGTATGTGTGAGGCTTCGGAGAGCACTTTTGATCTCTAGAAAGAAATCTCAGACGTGAAAATCTGAAGAGACACAATTTTTCAAAAAATGATCAATTCAATAAAATGGTTCTTTTAGTTTGTGTTTAAGGAAATTAATCTGAAATGTAAATATATTAAAGAGAAGTATGTCTGGGATGTCTTATTGTAACAATATACTGTTCTACAAACAAAGGCAAACCTTATATTACAAATATGCATGTGTTCCTTAACGCCCTCATCTGTAAACTGGGGTTGAAAACAGTAATAATACTGAACGTATATACTTGGGGTTTTAGAGACAGTCTAACCTGATGTGCTTGGACTGGTGTCACGGGCATGAAGTGGTGCTAAAACGGAGTTAGCATGATTGCTGTTGTTGCTGATTTTATTGTTATTATAATCATCATTTCTTTAAAAGTAGAATAATACATTATTTAATCATATTTCATGTACATTTTCACTGAGGAAACAGAAAAGAAAGGGAGCTGGAAAAGAAAGCTAAGGGTTGTAAATCGTGTCAGTCTTATGTTCAGCTATGGGCTCTATCACACCCGTGACCATCATGACAATTCTGTGAGGCAGTGTCTTTATCCCCTTTCTACAAATCCAGAAACAGACACAGAAAAAGATTAAGTATTCACCTGCCAAGTACTTAGCCACTGCTAGGTGATGCAGCTGGTCTCAATCCTGGGTCTGGGTCAAAAGCGGAGCCAAAGCACGGGTCCGGCGGAGCGCGGCGGCGCGCAGAGACCGCGAGGCAAGCCCCCACTCCCCGGGAGCGGCTGGGCCCCCGGCAGCGCTCCCCTCGGCCGGGGCGGGCCGGGAGCGGCCCCAGTCGGTGCCCCCAGCCGAGGCCGGTCCGCCTCCCTCCCAGCGATCAGCCGTCCGGAGTGCGACCAGAGGGCATGCCGGATCCACCAGGGGCGCCGCCGCCTGCGGTCGCAGGCCGCGGGTGTAGAAGAAAGCACGGCCTCGCTCGGCCCGGAGCGAGGAAACGGCGGCTGCCGAGCTCAGCGGGACCATCACCCACATTAATGAGAAGCACGATCTTCAAGTTATCCCGCAAGAGGGCTGTAGTGAACCAATGGTCCAAGACCTGGCCCAGGTTTTTGCAGAGGCCACAGGGGTCCCGCTGCCTTTTCAGAAACTCATATTTAAGGGAAAATCTCTGAAGGAAACGGGGACTCCGGTGTCAGCACTTGGAATACGAAATGGTTGCCGGGTCATGTTACCTGGGGAAAAGAAGAGTCCAGAGGAAGAAGTTGAACTAAAGAAGTTGAAAGATTTGGAGAAGTATGTGGAGACGATAGCTGACCAACTGGAAGAGTGGACTAAAGAGCTTTCCAGAATCCAGCAGGGTTTCCTAGCCAAGGATTTGCAAGCTGAAGCTCTCTGCAAACTCGGTAGGAGAGTGAAAGCCACAATCGAGCAGTTCATGAAGATCTTGGTAGAGATTGGCACACTAATTCTGCCAGAAAATTGCAAAGACAGTAGAATGAAAAGGACGGGTTTGGTGAAAAGGATTCAGGCGTTCCCAGCACAGTGTGACACAGTGGAGCAGAGCATCCCAGGAGACGGAGCGATGGCAGTCCACAGACTTGGCCCCGGCTGACTGAGGTGCGGCGGAGAAGGCTGTGCTGCCCTGAAGAACAGCTCCACCAGCTCTGGTCTCTCTGGAACAGAAGTTACGTGCTTTCCCCGGGGCAGCTGGGGACAACCGGCCGATTGCCAGTTTTCCTCCCCTTATCCTCCCCCACCCCCCACCCCCACCAATGAACAAGTATCGTCTGTACAATCTTTAGCGCTCCTGTCAGTTTCTCGTTCTGTCTGTGTATATCTGTGCTGTCCAGCAGCCCACCTTGTCTGGAGAAGGCCTCCCCTGCCCAAGTCTTCCCAGCTTTTTTGACCTTTGGGTGCTTTCTTTGGGTTGGTGAGAGCTCTCATTTGTCCTGGGGTAGTTCCGGGTTTATCAACTATCCTGGTCTTCAGATACGTGAGGCTGTTTTGCCGTCATGATCCCATGGTCCCATCTGTGTAAACCAGAATCATCAGGAGGCTGCGTCTGGTCAGGAATGTCGGGAATGGCTCAGGACAGATGTTTGGCACACAGGGAGTGCAAGTATCTCTCACTGTGACCTAATTCTGGAACAGCTGGCTGGGTTGTGGGTTCATAGACCCTGACTCCACCCCCCAGTGACCTTGACCAGCCACAGGTCGTGAGGTCTCAGGGGGCCGCTCCTGGACTGGGGCCTGTGGTTGATACATGGACTTCCCTGTCCCCAAGCAAATCTCTAGGAGGTTAGAACCCAGAGTTGACTAAGTCTCTGCTCGAAACCGGATCAGAACCATGGCTTAGGAGGGGCAGAGAGGGGAGACAGAATGCATAAAGCAGGCAGGTAGTGAGGGCCACTTCTCAGGAGTTCCTTCAAAGGCATTTCTTTTAACCATACCCTTCTGAGATCTACATTTCCTTCGAGTTCCTTCAAGGCTATTTTTGTCTGTTTTGTGACCTTTTTCCCCTTCATCGTTATTTAAAAAATAAAACAGTTTATTATATACACATCAGCAAGCAGAAGAGTGTTTAGACTTTTTTTTCTTTTTAGTAGATGAAGTAAGGGAAGCAAAAGCCTTCTGAGGTTCTAGTCTAGTCATGTTATAAAATTGAGCGTGGCCCTGCGTGCCAGAACTCTTAAACGGGTCAGCTGCTGTCACCCCATTTTTTCACACAGTGCCCAGGAGACAGGCTCCCAACAGGCCACTCTGAGGCCAACCTTCTTTGGCAGAGAGGGAGTCTGTGAAGTCCCAGGCATTTAGGGCTGCGTGGGTGGGACTAGGACAAGGTGGTGGTTAGGGGTGGACAAGTGGACGAGGCTCGGGGCCCGGCCCACGCCCCCCCCCCAGCTTTAATCAGAGCAGTCCAGTGTTTCTCTGTTTCTAGTAGTAGCTGTGTGGCCTTGGGCCACAGCGCGTTCCTGTGTGCCAGATACCATTCTGAGTTCTTGAGGTGTATTTGTCATTTAATCCTCACACAATCTAGGACATAGACAGATACTATCCCTGTTTTAGAGATGAGCTTAGGTAATTTGCTCAAGATCATAGAGTAAGTAACAAAGTCAGGACACAAACTGGGCAGCTTGATTCCGAGCCCATGTTCTTAATCTCTACCCGTTTGCCTCCCAACTGACATGGGGTTGCTCACACCCTCTCATTTTCTCTTTTCCTTCTATTTATCTCCCATGTTGGCCTCTGCACTTCCCCTCTGGCCCTCTCCAGTTCATTCTCCACAGAGCAGCTGAGTGATCATGAAGTACACATCTTATCAAGTCAGTCCCCTGCTGAAAAACCTCAATGGCCCCCATTTCTCTTGGGATAAAGGCCAAGGTCCTTACCCTGCTCCCTTCTCATCTTGGGCCACTGTCCTGTTTGTTCTCTGCTGTCAGCCACTCTGGTCTAGTTCAGGCCCTCAGGTGCTCTGTGCCCTCTCCCGCCCTGGGGTCTTTGCACACGCTGTTCCTGTGCTTGGTCACCTCCACGCCGTCTTTCCCATACTCCTACCCCTGTCCTAGGTGACTCCTGTTCATCCTTCAGAACGTAAATGTCTCTTCCGTGGAGAAACCTCACCTACTACTGTCTGAGAACATCAAGCCCTCGGGTGATATCCTGTCACAACTTGTCGTGACTTTTTACAATAAACAGCATTTATCATGATCTATGATGATTTATTTGTGGGATTATTTGATTAATATTTGCCTTTAGGCTAGACTGTGAGTTCCTTGGGTTAAGGAGCTTCTTCGTCTTGTTAACAGTATATTTCAAGCACATTGTCTGGTTTATATTAGGTGCTCAATAAATTTTTGGAGAATGAAAAAAAAAAAGCGTAACCAGTGGAACTCAGCCCAGTTCTTGTTTCTAACATCAAGGAGAACACACCTTCCATTCCCCTCTTCCCTCTATCAAGCACTTCAATAACCCAGAGAAAACTCAGGTCCAACTGTCAAACCACATACTGAATCAAAACCCTTGAATGTTATAATTTCAACAGACCAAAAAGGAAGCAAAAAGAATTTTGTAACATAGGGAATAGCATGGAGACAGGGAAGTGTGTGCACTAGAACCTTAAGTATACAGGAATCATGGTAAATAAAGCTTTAGAGGGAAATTAAGGCCACATTACACTAGGTCTTAAGCGTAAGAAGGAAAAGTTATAACAAAACAAGACAAAGTTTCCATAGAGTGTTAAATGGTGACCCACACATTCTAGCTTTTGTGGAGAATACAAATGTAATACATAAGACGTTTCTCAGCCTTCAAGAAGTTTCCAGTTTTCTAAGAAAAATAAAACTACATATGACAAAATTAGGAAAACAATAAGAAAACTATTAAAAACATTATAGAATTGAAAAATTAAATATTGTCAAGTCCCAAGACTACTCTTGGTTCCTCTGGTCCTCTGTGTTTTCACAACATTTGGTACATATCTCTGTTAAAGCACTTATTACTAAATTATATCTTAGTTACCTGTGTCTTTTTTGTGTATGTATTTATAGCATGTAGTTATGCCTGCTACCTAATGGATGCTTTGCAAATTCCAAATTGTGGGGTGAAGACAAGAGTTTGCTAAGACATTTTCCATCAAACCCTCATTCTGTCATTTATTCCAAAGGGAGAAAAATTCTGTTGACCAAGTGGATCTGAAAAACTTTATATACTGTACCTTCCTCTCCTTTGTGAGCCATAATGCATGTCAACAACTCTGCAAAATCTTACTCCAAAGAAACCTAACTATAATTTTTCAAACACCCTATTAACAGAACACACTTTAGGAAATGTAGCTACTAATAGTAGCTGTCAATATTCAGAAGGGTATAAGTTGTCAGGAAATGTTTCTTGGAGAAGGCAAGATCTCAAAACAATCATGAATGATGATGCAAGTTTGGCTAGGTCACGACAAGTGGAGGGGGCAATATGATTTGGGAATAAACTGAATTTGTGGAGTAAGAGTTGACTTTTAGAGGTTTGAAAGATATGAGGAGAAATTTAGAAATTCTTCTCTAGGCAGTAGTGCATCACTTCCAATTCTTAATTGAAGGACGATGGGACAGTCATTCTTCTAAAGTCATATTTAGTAATTTTCCAAACATACTAGTCTTAAATTTTTTCAGTGGACTTTTTGCAGCCTACCAAAACGTTTTTCCATAATCTATAAAGTCAGTTTTGAATGTAAGAAGTTTAAAATTCCCAGTGTTCTAGGAGTATTCAAGTAATAAAATAAATGAAAACAGGATTTTCTACTTTTCCAGAATATATTTTTCACAGTAGTAAGATCATCTGTTTTTCAGTGTATCCTTTACACATACATAAGACATCCTCTACACAATGTCAAATATGAATGAAGACTAACACTTCCAGTGGAAACTGTGTATGGAGATTTTTAAAGAAATGTTTCTGGTTTTCGTCAGAAAATAGTAGATTTTGCTGTCAGCCTGACCTATTTACAGCCAAATTACATAATATAGCTATTTTGTTTCACCATGTATATCAAAGGTAGATTAAAAATGTGGTATTAATGTGCTCTATTAAAATAACCTGATATTTTATTTACTTTTTTGGTTGGTTAGTTGATTGGTTGGTTAATGTATTTTATTTTCTTCAGGAAGACTCCAGTAGAATTTTCAGTCTGCAATTTAAATTCATAAATACTTATTTCTTCAATAAATACTGAGTAGTATCTAGTCTGTCATGTATGGTGGTAGGTCTTATATGTATCTGCCCTTTCTGAGATCATTAAATATACCTAATATGCAAACATTCTGAGATCAAATACCAAAACCCTGTTAAATCTATGTCAAATACATAGATTTACATGTAACAGAGATGTCAAGCCATGCTCAGTATCAGTATCAAATGTAACTGATACACTTAACTGATTAAATGTATAAGTTACATTTAATCACAAATGTTAAAACCATTTATTAAATTTTATTACTGTACTCTTAATGATATCTTGCTCTGTGTGATATCTTGCTTTCTATATTCATTCTAATAGATATTTATTCTCATCACCAAAACCAGCATGTTAACATTGTGTCATTCACTTATTCGAATTTTATAGGTGGAAGATACAGGAAGATATACGTGTCTGGCATCCAGTCCTGCAGGAGATGATGATAAAGAATATTTAGTGAGAGTGCATGGTAAAGTTGGCAAAATGTCCTGCAGTCCATCATACATTAATACCTAATTAAAAGGCATAATTTGTGGAACATAGAGCAACTATCTAACATATCATAAAACTATGTTTATATATTAGGAAAAATGTATTTTGCAAATCTGATTTTTATATTTGATCACAGTAGTCCATTAAACTATTGTTGGGAATAGTTTAATGGATTTTTTGAGTTATTTGTTTTGTTCCTGCACAAATAATTCACATTCATTGGTTTTAAATCATAGAATATAAATTATAAAAATAAAAATATAAATCAATCATAATCTCATCACACAAAGATAAGACCTTTTTACATATAAATATTGTCACAGAAATGTGATCATACAGCATATAGTATTTAACTTTTTTTATCTTACTTAGTGGTATGGTGAACATGTTTTCATGTCAAAAAATGTATTTTTATAACATTACATTTTAGTGATTCCGTGATGTCCCATTTTATGAATATGCCATTATTTATTTAATACATTCCTTATTTTTGGATAGTTAGGCTGTTTTGTATTTTTACCAATATAAACAACACTATTATAGACATCTTTGTACATGTGTGTTGGCCTCTTCCTTTAATTATTTTCTTTTGATAAATTTCTGTAGGTATATTTACTTGATTATGTGCAAGTACACGCGCATGAATGTACACACACACACACATTGACATTTAAGGCCAAATTACCTTCTAGAAAAGTTGGGCCAATTAGACTGTGGCCGATACTATTTTGACATAGAAATGAGAACTGTTCATGGAGAGGAACATTAAAAGAACTTAACGGAAGATCTTTATCTCCTCATAGCCTAAATGACTAGGCAACACAAACTGTAGGGCTGGCGTAATATAGGAGTGTTCCCCTCACCCCGCCAGTCCTACACAAAAATTAGACCTGCCACTAACTGACATGTAAATTGTATATATAAGAGTCACATAGAAAAGGTACATTTTTAAATTGTGATATAGTTGATTTACAATATTATATTAATTTCAGGTGTAAACCATAGTGATTGAAAATTTGTGTAAATTATACTCCATTTAAAGTTATTATAAAATATTGACTGTATTCCCTTTACTTTACAATATATCCTTGTAGCTTATTTATTTTATATATAGTAGTTTGTACCACTTAATTCCTTACCCCTATTTTGCCCCTCCCCCTTTCTGCACATTAAGAAAAATGTATATATTTCTATATATTATAATGGGCAGACCCTAATTTAGAAGTTTTAAAATATGATGTTCAGAGAAAATTATTACCAAATGTAGAGCTAGACAAGGAATCCCTTCTTGGTACTTAGTTTCTTTATCTGTTAAAAGGTGATAAAATGTGATTATATTACTTATCCTGTCATTGACGTGGCCATTGGAAGAATTTCATTACTTAATATATGTGAAAGTACTGAGGAAGGTAAAAAATTGTTTACTATTTGTAATCATTGTACTATAAATTGAATGAGTAATGTTTTAAGTTTATGCTTTTTATTTCATACAGCAGAAGCAACATTCATTGAACACCTCAGATAATCCAGATCATTTTATATCCTGTTTATTAAAAGCCTTTGGTGTATTTGTTCTCATGCCCAGTCCCCCCTAATATTGCTGGAACTGATGAGCCCCAGGATTTCACTGTGTTACGGAACAGACAAGTGACATTGGAATGCAAATCGGATGCAGTGCCCCCACCTGTAATCACTTGGCTTAAAAATGGAGAACGGTTACAGGTAAATCTTGCTAAATTCCACAGATTCATTTTGAGAAAAAAAAATCAGCAATAGAGTCCTTGCTAGGGAGATAAAACCAAACAATGTCAGATTACTAGTTATTCAACATTACAGGGGTGGGCACAGGGTCCTTTAATCAACCTTTTTCTCAGCCTTCTTTGAGTAGTTAGTAGCTAGTTATGAGGCAAAAGACAGGTATTTTGATTCATATACTCTGTAAATTGGCCCAAGTATATATCTCCTGGAGACCATAGATTAAAGTTGAATTAAAACACTCAGCTATATCTTTTTTTTTTTATTGGAGTATGATTGCTTTACAACGTTGTGTTAGTTTCTGCTGTACAGTGAATCAGCCATATATATACATATATCCCCTCCCTCTTGGACCTCCCTCCCCCCACATCCCACCCATCTAGGTCATCACAGAGCACTGAGCTGATCTCCCTGTGCTATACAGCAGGTTCCCACTAGCTATCTATTTTACGCATGGTAGTGTATTTATGTCAAACCTAATCTCCCAGTTCATCCCACCCTCCCCTTCCCGCACTGTGTCCACATGTCCGTTCTCTACATCTGCCTTTCTATTCCTGCTCTGCAAATAGGTTCATCTGTACCATTTACGTCTTTACTTGAGAGGGAAGAAACCATCAGAGTCTCAAAAGACCTAACCTGTCCTGCCAACTCCCTAGGGCAAACCTATTACTGAATTTCCCTAGTCAAAACTTTGTCCTCAGGAGTGACCCCAAGGATCTGTGCAACACCAAGAATATGGACTGGAATCTTTGAAAACACAGTTACTGGCTCTTTAAAGGTTCCCATGCTCAGGTGATACCTGTCTGCTGCCCTATAGTGTCACAGCCCAGGATCCTAAATAGGCTTTGAGGGTTGGCTCAAAGCCTTGACTTTGAATGCTCTGATTGTCCTCATCCTAGTACTTACTTATTCCTTTGTTTCTCCTTTGTTCTTCCTCATCCTGTTAGTATAACCTATTGTGGTACACTGTGCCTAAATAAAAGGAAATTGTGTCCCTAATACATAAGGCAGAAAGACTTTCACCATCATCAAATCACACAAGTGCCAAACTCAGAGAGACTAGGTTCTGAGAGTTACTTCCTTGTTAAATCATCATGCATATCACTTAACAGTCCCGTGCCTCAGTTTCTCTATTTATTGTGTGCCTATTATAATGCTAGGAACTATGATTGCCCCTGAGAATAATCTTGATCCTCAAGGAGCTCACAGACTATCTGGAAATATACAGAAGTATATCAAATGTAGAAAATTGATACCGCTGATATTCAATAAACAATATCTTAGAGGGATATACAGCATTTTATGGAAACAGAGGGGAGAAGCAAGTAATCCAGACTGAAGGGTAAGGAATAGCCCAGGGGAGCCTCTTGGAAAGGGTGAGTTCAGTTTAAATGTTGGGTAGATGTTGGCTGAGAAAGGAGAAGGGGATTCCAAACATAGGTGATAACATGTACAAAGACATTACAGGAGAAGGAATGCTGCTGTCCCAGGAACTGCAGGTAGCTTGGTATGGTTGAAGTAGACCATGATTAAAATCCTTTGATGATTCTCCATAGATTTCAGGATTCGGGGTAAACTGCCCAGCTTAGCTCACAAAGCCCTTCATGCTCTGACTTTTCCTCCATAGTCTTATCTCCCATGTGTGCATTTCACTCTAGACCATTAGGTGTTCAGATAGGGACTGAGTGCATGTTGATGATACAGAAATTCAGGCTAATCTCAGATATGACCAAGTAATGTCAGTACTGGGACAGACCGATTTCAACAGTTATGGGGGAAAAAATGAGTCCAGTTTTATAGATATTTTGAGTTTAAATTACCTATATATTATCCAAGTGGAGCTTCTAAGAAGCACTAAGAAATATGGGTCCATATTTCATCAAAAACATCTTTGATTTGGTGGTCCTCAATGGTGTAACCTGTTGCTGAAGCCATTGGTTTCTATGAGGTCAACCAGAAAGCACACAGTGTGAGAAGACCTGTAAATGAGAATAAGGCCTAAGGCAACATTGACAATTAAAAGGTGAGTAAAGGAAGAAGAGAAGAATGGGACTGAGAATGAGGACTCAGAGAAATAAGATTAAATATAGGAGACATTGGACTGAAAGCCAAGGAAGAGAGAGGGAGCGGTTAACAGAGTCCATGTTAAGATGATACAAATTAAGTTGTATTCACTGGCTTTGGCAATACGTAGACTTGATTAAAGATCTGAACAACGGTTCTTCAACAGAGTGATCAAAGTAGAAGACAGGTTACAGCTGTCTGGGGGAGTTGAAGAAGAGGAAGTGGAAATGATTGTGGACTGTTACTTAAATACAAAAGAGATTTGTATATGCTTATTTACTGAAAGAGATGGAAGATACAGGACTAAATGTGTCGAGTGGGGAAGGGTTGGGACCCTGGTGACAGGTGAAGAGACTAGCCTTGGACAGAAGTGTTGACCTTTTTCCACAGAGATGGAAAAACAGGAAGGAAGGTTGCATTCATACGCAAGAGATGAGAGGGAGAAATTGCGGGCACCTGGCTTTGATTTTCTCAATGAAGTAGGAATTAAGGTCATCAGCTGAGAATGGTGTTCTATCTGAGGAAAGAAATCAAATTTGGAAGAATCACTGGCAGTAAATGAGAAGAGAACCAGAGAAAATTGTAGTGAGACTGAATGAGTTAGCAGAACTTACTGATGTTCATGGAAGAAAGACATGAGAATCAACTCAGAATTTTTTTATTAGCCTAAAATCCTGCTATACCCATATCAAAATTAAAATATGTTTTGTAGAACTTACCATGTATGTTTAAGAAATCACTTATTCTCATCAGAAGTAATAAAAGTTTACCACTAATAGCCCCTGTAGCAAGGAAAGGCCTAGAGAAAATATGTGGACTTTCAAGATAAATTGACCTGAACTGTCTATGTTAGTGTGAACAACCTTTTTCATTAGAAATATATGTTTATCTGGGACAGAACCCATATGGTAGAAAAATCCTATTTGGGCTCTTCCTGAAGTAGTTCCACTTAGGCACAATCAGAAAATATCAATCTTTGATGTTACCTGGCATTTTTTAAAGTTTATGAACAATCCCCAATTGGACATTATAGCAGAGATTAGATTTCATTATATTTCAGTATTTCATTTCAATATAGGTCTCTGCATTTTCAAAATTCTTGGTCCCATGCCTGTATGCAAAATAAGTGCTTAATAAATATTTGTAGACTAAAGTCATTTATTTACTTATGTTAAAAATGTTGAAGGATAATTATTTCCTATAAGTTAACCAAAGTTAATTTATTAGTCAGGAAACTTTCAGCTTTAAGTGACAGAATTCAAACTCAAAATAATTTAAATGGAAAAAAAAGATATTTATTAGCTATAGTAATTGGTGAACTTAAGCTTTAGGCATTACTAGATCCAGAGGCTCTAACCATGTAGTCAAGCATCTCGGTCCTTTCTCTGAATCCCAACTCTGCTAATGTCTTAGATTCAGAGCTAGCTGTCCCCACATGGTGGTAAGACTGCCACCAAGCTATGTCATCCTCACTACCAGTGATTCCAGTAAAAATATGCCTTATTCCAACACTTCCAGCAGTGTCTTTCTGGGGAACTCGAATGGGCCCAACTCGAGACAACTTTTCATCCTTGAGAGGTTCATTGTGGCCATCACTGTGAAGAACTGGAGACACTGATTGTGCTCTTGCCTTAACTACACTCATAGAAATATTTCCCAAGAGTTTTTGATACCAGGATAGCAGTGGGGGGAGCAAAGATACTGGGAGACAGGTGCACTACAGTTCACTATAGTTACTTTTGATGATTAATATTTTATTTTATTTTATTTGTCCGACATTTTAATGGTAAATTTTACTTGCTGAATCCAGGCAACACCTCGAGTAAGAATCCTATCTGGAGGGAGATACTTGCAAATTAATAATGCAGATCTAGGTGATACAGCCAATTATACCTGTGCTGCCAGCAACATTGCAGGAAAGACTACAAGAGAATTTATTCTCACTGTAAATGGTAAGAAAAATTAATCACTGTTTCACAATTTAAAAATTTAGATAAGGGCATTTAAAGAGATGATAACATTTTTATTTTTTATGAGCATACTAAACAAATTCTTGTGCTTATTTCTTTTCATAAAGACAACATGTGATATTTGTACTATCACTATATTCAAAGTAACTCAATTTCAAAAAAAGAAGATACATTTCTCTTAGAGGACAATATATGTCCAGTTGTTATCAGCGTATCCTGATGTTTTGCGTCATTCAGATCAGAGCCATTGGAGAAGTTAATACACTAAATCTCTGGATGACAAGTAGCCAATTATTTAGTCACCTTTGTTGATGTTGATGTTTGATTATATATGTGCTAGACAGAGACTGTCATGGGACTGTAATTTTCTCAAATATAAAATCTAAACACTAAAATCTGCCAAATTTCAAGAATATGATACAGACTTTTTCAAAACCGTCTGTTTGGATTTTTAATATACGAAACTTTACAAGTTGAGTGACCCAGGCAGATAATATCTCTAACACTAAAATTAAATTCAAGTTTTCTATTCCCATATGAATTCAATGATTAATAAAATACACACTCTGAGACTTGCATGATTAGTCACAGATGTGCTTTGTTATAACAGCTGACTTTCTATCCTTTATTTAAAGTGAAGTTGTTCCAGTATTAACATTCTCTGACCATTATTTGGCCAAAGAGAAATAAGAAATATCATCTTTAATTTGTATCATACCAGAGCTGACTTTTATTCTATTCAAGCCTCTTTCATTAGAAAGCCAGATTTCATACACCATATCAGGGATTTAAAGCTTCCCCACCCATTTACTCTTCATTTTTAAGTAAATTTTTAAATAAAATCTTATCTTGAATTAGACTTTAGGAATTAAACCCCAATTCTATTTATACTAACCTGAATTAGCTGTAGGCAAAGCCATACATTTGACTCAAATCTCACTTTGTATTACCTCTTAAGATTCTTAGTTCAGGCTGTGTTATTGATATAAAGGAAGTTTTCCACATGCATCTCTTGTGCAGTTCCTCCAAGCATAAAGAGTGGCCCCCAGAGTCTTGTCATTCACTTAAATAAGTCAACTGTATTGGAATGCTTTGCGGAAGGTGTGCCAACCCCAAGGATAACATGGAGAAAGGATGGAGCTGTTCTATCTGAGAATCATGCAAGGTAACAATTCTGGAAAAGGATAAAAAATACTGTAAGAACTGAAATATAAGTTTTTAAATCTTTGATCCAATGCATTATTTGGGTCTTTTCATTCTAAAATGAGTCTCTTCATCTTAAATGAGGATCAAAATATAGTATTTTAAAAGCATAATTCCTAAGGCTTATGTTCAAAATGTAATGACTATAATCTATCCAAGATCACAAGCCCATCTGCTGTGCACCTTTGCAGAATAGCCTTTTTTTTTCCACCAAGGGTATTATAAATTTCTGAAGTAGGAAAAGGACTAAAAATGGATTTAACTGGGTATTTTATAATGCTCTCAGTCAAAATGTGCATAATCAGAAAGGCTGATCCGGAGGACCTCACTTGTGATCTTTCTTATAGATACTCCATCTTGGAAAATGGATTCCTTCACATCCAGTCAGCACATGTGACTGATAGTGGGAGATATTTGTGTATGGCTACCAATGCTGCTGGAACAGATCGCAGGCGAATAGATTTACAAGTCCATGGTAAATGCACTTTTATGAACAACATCCAATCTTTGGGTCAGATGTTCTTTGGTAGCCTAAACCAGTGAGGTCATAACATAAAGACCTTCATATCTAGTGCTATATAAATGTATTACACTATATTATGAGCAGTGAAGACCCATTATGAAGCGTATCATCACAACACTGTGTAAATTCACAGAACCTTATTGTGTTCATAACTATAAAGCAAGTTAGCAATGATTAATTTCAGTTTGGCAGAGATACTTCGAATGGCATACTATTTGCTGAACATGTTTCTTACTTGGTGACTTGGTTTTAGTTCCTCCATCTATTGCTCTGGGTCCTACCAACATAACTGTAACAGTAAATGTTCAAACCACTCTGGCTTGTGAGGCTACTGGGATACCGAAACCATCAGTCAACTGGAGGAAAAATGGGCATCTTCTTAATGTGGATCAAAATGAGAATTCATACCGGTAAGGAATAATTTAACTGGAAAATCCCACCTGTTATTTAGAAACATATTTTTTAAAAGAATTAACATTTAAACTCTATCAATGGGGACAACAAATATATAAAGTATGAAGAATTTGTTAGTATGTAGAGAGCATATTATTTTTTCTTACTATAGAATTAGTTTTTCAGCCTAAAATCTTATTTCTGAATTATAGGTGCAACTTCTCTATCCGTAAGTGCTGTAGATAACTGTCTGAGCTCTAAAAGATTAGATTTCCATTCTGCTTTTTTTTTAGTATCTTTTGGAATTTTATAAAGACAAAAGATAAAAACATCATTTGGTATAAAAGAAAAACTAGTCTGTAGAAATAATACAAGTTTTAGTTGCAGAATAAAAATCAAATTTTATACCTTGAAATACAGCATAGGTATTTGGCAGCATGTGGAGGGAGGAAGAACAGCATTTTCTCCCAGTTTTTTGTATTCTTCCAGCTTGACTACCATTGCTCTTAATATGACATCATATTTTTTAAAGACTAACCTTTAAAAAAAAAACTAGGAATTTCTGATGCTTTAGATAAGCATCATTTCTTGTATCTCAAGTTAATAGATATCTTGCAAAAGATTTGCCATAGTACTGAAAGCAAATGTTCTCATAGACCTACCTTAACAAAAATTCGTTCTGATACATCAGGAAATATGAAACTAGGAGTGTTTCACTTGAAACTCTGTTGCTTCTCCCTCTTTCTCACCCTTTTAATCTTTTGGCATTGGGAGTTTAGTGACTTGGAAGCATATACTATGGGGAAAATGTACAATGCCCTTGAATAAAAAAGCAGGTCAAGTATGTTTCCATTGAATCAAATCATTTCCATTCATCATTGCACAGTTTGAAGTAAGAATACAGATATTCTTCTTTAGATTACTTTAATTTTTTTAGTGTGTTCAACCACTGGAAATTTAAAAGATTTATTGATTTTTCATTTTGATACATATTTTCTTTAATTTTTATTTTATATTGGAGCATAGTTGATTAACAATGTTATATTAGTTTCAGCTGTACAGCAAAGTGATTCATTAGATTACTTTAAATAATGTATGTGTATTTACTCAACCTTCTGAACACTTGAAGTGATTCAGATCACTTTAGTTTTGAGTTGATTCAAAGTTAAGGAAAAGACTCTTTGATTTATGTACTATGCATCTCCAAGGTATCCACCACATGTAAGGAGACGTGTGAAGTAGGGAAAAGTGCAAGACAGACAGACTTGTAGTTACCCATCTGTCAGTAGAAATAATCAAATACCAATCTGCAAAGTTATTGTGAAATTTAGAGATGATTAATGTGAAGCATTTGAGAAGGTGCCAGGAATGTGTTCAATGGTCAACAAACAATGGCTATCATCAGTGTGCTCATTTCACTGTATTTCACCTGGAAGAACATGGTTGATTATGTTATAAGCATTCAGAAAATTCAAGATTCCCTCTTCACACAATCATTCCACACCACTGCTTCCTGCAGATGTCAAGGGTGAGGTCCTATTAACCGACTGCCATATAAACTTAAAGTCTGATGCATAAAATGATGCTCATTTTAACATGAGGAAAGAGTTCCATTTCCCTCAATTCACAAGATAGTACCATGTTGAACCAACTAGAAACATTTATGAAAATTGATATAAAGCACCTCATTACTTTGAAATCTCTCTTCTAGGCTCCTGTCTTCAGGTTCACTAGTAATTATTTCCCCTTCTGTGGATGACACTGCAACCTATGAGTGCACTGTGACAAGTGATGCGGGAGAGGATAAGAGAACTGTGGATCTCACTGTCCAAGGTAGAACTGGCTTAGTGTGTGGACTGAAAGTTATTACAATGATATCATTCCATCATTCCTCTACTTCACAAGAGAGCTTCCTTTTCCACTCACCAAGCATTCACTTTCAGTGTAGAAAGAGAAAGATATATGAGGAGGCTTTGGAAATCTGTAAGGGTTGGGAACATGTAGTTTTCTTTCTTTTTGTTGTTTTCGTTTTAGTTCCACCTTCCATAGCTGATGAGCCTACTGACTTCCTAGTAACCACACACGCCCCCACCGTGATCACCTGCACGGCTTCAGGAGTTCCATTTCCCTCAATTCACTGGGCGAAAAATGGTATAAGACTGCTTCCCAGAGGAGAGGGCTATAGAATTCTGTCCTCAGGTAAGACCCAGCTCAGTGATTACACAGCTTTTGATTGGATTCGTTTTTACTGGATGGCCTTACTTGGACTTCTGTTGCACCAAAATAAAAGAATAAAGTACATCTGCATTCCTGGGCTTAGGCATCTGGAAAAAAATGCACTTAAGAGTGGGGAGGGGGGGCTTCCCTGGTGGCGCAGTGGTTGAGAATCTACCTGCCAATGCAGGGGACACGGGTTCGAGCCCTGGTCTGGGAAGATCCCACATGCCGCGGAGCGGCTAGGCCCGTGAGCCACAGCTACTGAGCCTGCGCATCTGGAGCCTGTGCCTCGCAACAAGAGAGGCCGCGATAGTGAGAGGCCCGCGCACCGCGATGAAGAGTGGTCCCCGCTTGCCGCAACTGGAGAAAGCCCTCGCACAGAAACGAAGACCAAACACAGCCATAAATAAATAAATAAATAAATAATTTAAAAAAAAAAAAAAAAAAAAAAAAAAAAGAGTGGGGAGGGGGAACTTGGGAAAGGGATAGAAAAAAAGTCTAAAAACAAAATAACAAATAATATCTAGGACTGATATGAATATATTAAGCATGACCACTGGGATTTTATGTGCATATTTACTAAACCTAAGGTTTAACAAATTTACTGGTTGCCTTTGAGTGAACCACACTTCTTTTATTGGCCAAGTAGAATGTCCATTCATTCAACGAACATTTAGTACCTAAAATAGGCTAAATACTCCACTGAGTTTCTGAGGATATAAAACTAAGACAGGGTTCTTGCTTTTAAGGTTTCAATAATTTAGCAAGTAGGCCTGGGTGTTAAGTGCTATGATATGGATAATTTTTGAGGGTGGTAGTAACCATCATTTACAGAATTTAAGTATTGAAAATTTTATAATATTAAATAGAAAAAAATTCACCTAAATGAAAGTATAAGTGATTCACATTTGTGTTTCTGGAAATTCATCCTGCATTGGGGAGGTACACTGGAGATAAACTAAAGTAGCAACTAACATCCTGAGGCTTTATGAGTGTGGGCATATTATTCTAAGAGAATTTGTTTATTTCTTTAGTAGAAGGGAAATAATGAAAGATTTGTTCTCAGGATGGAACTTGGCTTTCAAAGCATAGTATTTTGGCTAGCTCAGAAATCTGCATAAACGGGTAGCAAGTAAAATCATAAAATATAAATTAACTACTCTTCAGCACAAAGTACTGTGCTAAGAAAACAGTTTAGAACTTTTCTCAAAATGTTAAACAGTTACCATATGACCCAGCAACTCCATTCCTAGGTCTCTACCCAGAGAAATGAAAGCATATGTCCACCCAAAGACTTATATGCAAATGTTCATACAGCATCATTCACAATAGCCAAAAACATAGAAACAATGTAAATGTCCATCAACTGGTGAATGGATAAACAAAATGTGGATAATTCACAGGATGGAATTCTATTTAGCAATAAAATGGAACAAAAATATTGACACCTGCTACAACAGATGAAACTCAAAAACTATGCTCACAGTAGAAGTCAGACACAAAAGCCTTCTGTATGATCCCATCTATATGAAATTTCCAGAAAAGGCCAATATATAGAGAAATTAGATTACTGATTGCTTACACCTGGGGTTGAGAGTGAGGCGGGACTATAAGTGGGGTGAGATTTCTTTTGGCATAATGGAAATTTTCTAAAATTAAGTTGTGATAATTGCACAACTCTGTAAATATACTAAAAATCATTTTATTGTACATTTAAATCAGTGAATTTGATGGTCTGTAAGTTTTGCCTAAATACAGCTGTTAATAGTGATTTTTTTAATAAATACTGTGGTAGGTAAGCACAGGGAGTACAAGTATGGGTACAAGCCACGCACTACTGTGCTAGGGGGACAGACTCACACAAAATCAAAGCGATGTGGTTTATCAAACCAGAAAAACAGGGATGCACTGTGCATGAAAAATTTTTCCTTTTTAGGAGCAATTGAAATATTTGCCACTCAGTTAAGCCATGCTGGAAGATATACTTGTGTTGCCAGGAATGCAGCTGGTTCTGCACATCGACATGTGAGCCTTTATGTCCAAGGTATGAAAGGTTATTTATTCATTAAAATTTTGCTGTTGTACTTTTTTAAGTCATGTTTATTCTTGACAGGTGGTACCGTCCAGAGTCATAAACCACAGTAATATTTTGGGGATATGAAAGCCTGAT
Source organism: Balaenoptera acutorostrata (assembly GCF_949987535.1). NCBI lineage: Eukaryota > Metazoa > Chordata > Mammalia > Artiodactyla > Balaenopteridae > Balaenoptera > Balaenoptera acutorostrata. Next base: position 147,968,002 of record NC_080064.1, read on the forward strand.
AGATGTTCTTCAATAGACTAAAGAAAACATACAGATGACAGACCACACAAAACAACCCCTAAATTATTTGTCTTCTTGAATTTTTATGATCTGTTTCTGATTTTAGTCTTTTCTATGGAGCTCTTCTAATGGAAACTGGCTATAGTAACAGGACTCAAAAAATGTGATATGGCCGCTATTTGCTTTTCCCTGGGACAATGAAATCACTAATATTTTGGAATTTTGAATTCAGGCATGTTTAACCTCATGGCTACTGTAGACGTTTATGCTACTAACTAGAGCCTTTGCTTATTTCTGTTGATTGGTTCTTATAGAGCCTCCAGTCATTCAGCCTCAGCCAAGTGAACTAGCCGTCATTCTAAACAATCCCATTTTATTACCATGTGAAGCAACAGGGACTCCCAGTCCTTTCATCACTTGGCAAAAGGAAGGTATCAATGTCATCACTTCAGGTACCGTTTCAATCAAGAAAATAATGGCAACTCAGTTTTATAATTCAGAAGTCGATATGATTTTTTAATGAAAATAAAAATTCTTCTCACTCTGCTTTTGTAACTATGATGTAGGTAGAAGCCATGCAATTCTTCCTCGTGGTGGCTTGCAGATCTCCAGAGCTGTCAGAGAGGATGCTGGTACTTACATGTGTGTGGCTCAGAATCCAGCTGGTACAGCCTTGGGCAAAATCAAGTTAAATGTCCAAGGTACCTAAATAATAAATCTCTATGCCTTCATTGCAAAGATGCTTATAATAGTGTATATCAGAATTCATATATCTAAAGTAATGATGCCGCCATCGTTCTTAATTAACATTCTTAGTTTATGTTATCCTATATGTTTTTCTATTAACCTTATGAAGGAAAAAATTTAGTGCTTGGGTGTTTTGGGGCATTATTTGTATAAGAAAACTGAAGCATCTCATGATATTTTGAATTTCTGTGAACCTCTATTTGGTACTTTCGTTGTAGCACATATTTAAGGTGATTTTTAAAACTATTCTCTCTGTAATACTACTTTGTATACATTACAAAATACTGGATTGTAATATCCACTTAAAAAGAAAATCAAATTTTAAAAATTTTAAAGAATCACCAATAAGAGTCATGAAACAAAAAAATAAATCATAATTGCAATTAAACCAGCTTGATGGAAAAAAATATTCTGAAGACAGTGGGGTGTTTTTCACATTTAACTTATATTTTCTTGATGTAATGTTCATATCTTACATGCATTGTTTTTGTGGATCAAGACATGACCTAGAGATGGGTTCCGAGCTGCTCAGTTTGCATTGCTGATTTGAATTTCCTTGTAGTGTGATTTTCTTATGGTGAATTAATAACTGTAGTAAAGCTCACTTACCTGCAGATTGTAAATCTAATTTATTTGTATTTTTCAACACTTCTTTAACAAGTGTTTATTGGGATAATAAGTAGAAATACATTGACCATTATAGATATGATCATTTCCTTATAGTGTGGAGAAGGAAAAAAATGAAACTACCAAATAAATGAAATTATGATAAATTCTGACATATGCTATGCAGAGGGAAAACAAAAGGCTGAGTTGGAGAATAATGGGAAAATGTGGGGACCACTTTGCACTAGTGGTTAAAGTAGACTTTAACCTACTGATGGGGGTACCATTGGAGCTGAGACCTGAATGATGAGCTAGGATGAGCCGTGTAAAGGTAGCAGAGTGTCCTAGGAAGAGCGGGCAGCCTGTGCAATGGCCCCAAGGCAGGAAAGGGTAAGAAAAGAAGCGTGCCAGTGTGGGTGACAGTAAAGAACTTGGGAAGGCTGGCAAAATGTGAAGGAGGTCAGAAGAGAAAGTGGGACCAGTGCACGGCGTGCCCGAAGGACCAGAGGAGGGGTAAGATTTCCTTCTGTGTGCAATGTTGAAGCCTTTTAATGATTTAACCAAGACTCTTGTTTGGTTTTAGGAAGACCTCTTTTGCTGGTAAGTAGATAATGATTTCGAGAAATCAGACTAGATTTCGAGAAAAAGGCTAGAGCTGGAAGAACTAGTAAAGTGCTCTAGGCATCATGTGATACAGTCTGGCTGGGAGTGCGAGTGGGTGTGTGAGTTGCAGGGGAAAATGAAAAAGAAGTGGTGGATTCAAGAACTCTTTGGAGATGTAATTGCCAGGATTGCTGATTAATCAGATTGAGGTTAGGAAAAGAGAAGAGTTAACGCTCTTTCCTGGGCTTTGGGCCTGAGCTAGTGATGGAGATAGTGCTGTGAGGGATGCAAGGGGAGGAACTGGTTTGGGAGGAAGGAAAGCGTGATTTCTGTTTAATCATGTTAGATGTGGGAAACTATTAGAAATCCTAGCAGAGATGTCAAAAAGCGTTGAATATTTATGAATTCAGAACTCAAGGGAGAAGTATAGTCTAAGATATAAATTTGGAAGTAATCAGGGTATTTCAGTCTACAAGACTGGCTGAGAATTTGGACTGAAAAGAGCTTAAGGACAAAGCCCCAGGACTCTGCATTGTTAAGAGGTCTGAGAAAAGAGAGAACACTGGAAAAGAATACAAAGGAGAGGGAAGAGATGACAGAGGAAAACTAGATGGAGGCTAGGAGAGGTCAGTGTTTCAAGAAGGGAGTAGACAGCTTTTTGAATGCAAGCGAGAGGTCAGTTAGGATGATGACCAAGAAATATTCATTGGTTTTGGCAACACTGAGGTCATAGAAAAGAAGTAGTGAGGGTTTTTTCCTTCACTAATTGATTAAAACTATTGATATGAAAAAAAGAAACACTTTTTTTCAAAAAAGAAAAAGAAACACTTTGAACAACTAACAGCATTTCAATATTCCAAAATGGGAAAATGTGGGGACCACTTTACACTAGTGGTTAAAGTAAGCTTTAACAACTACTTGGGGGGCGGATACTATTGGAGCTGAGGCGGGTACCACTGGAGCTGAGACCTGAATGATGAGCTAGGATGAGCCATGTAAAAGTAGCAGAGTGTCCAAGGAAGAGAGGGCAGCCTGTGCAATGGCCCCAAGGCAGGAAAGAGTAAGAAAAGCTCAGTAGAATATCCTTAGTGTAATCTATTGTAAACACTAGGAAGAGAAATCCTAATCATAAGTCCTTCCACCATTTTCTGAAGAAGTGGAAAGAGTTCTATCTATATACCGTCAACCCTTGACCAACACGGTTTGAACCGTGCAGGTCCACTTATACGTGGATATTTTTTCAGTAGTAAATACTACATTACTGTACAATCCAAGGTTGGTTGAATCTGCAGGTGCAAAACCACAGATACAGAGGAGACAAGGATACAGAGGGCCAACTATAAGTTATATTCAGATTTTCGGTAGCACCCAGGGTCGTCATCCCTAACCCCTGCATTGTTCAAGGGTTAATTGTAATTCTTTTCCATATTCTACTTCTTTATTCCTTTACTCATTAACAAAATACCTTGTTAAATATGGCCACTGTATATGAGATCATAAGCACTGTAGGAAATGCATGAATAAAAGGATCTTTGAGCAGGTGAACAATTTCCAAACCTTGAAGGGGTCTATTTTGGAAGTTTTAAGTAGCTGATGAATCACAATACATGTATGTTAAAGAAAATACCTCTGTCAACACAGTCTAAGTTTTCTAGACATGAAATCCCTCATGAGTACATGTTTATATCCTTATTTAAAATCGATTATCATTTATATTTGTTAACTAGATAGAGAATAATTTTCTACAGTGGGTTCAATGAATTTTCTTTTCCAACGCAAACAAGCTATAGCAATCCTTTGGTGATGATATGGTAAAGTCTGGGCTTTGTTTCTTGTCAATGTGACTTCACTTTGCTAGAGTGATACTGTAGTGTGTAAATGGTACATTCCTGCTTTTAAGATAACATTCAAACCTTGTATCTTTTAGTTCCTCCAGTCATTAGCCCCCATCCTAAGGAATATATCATTGCTGTGGATAAGCCCATCATGCTACCCTGTGAGGCAGATGGCCTCCCACCACCTGACATTACGTGGCATAAAGATGGGCACGTAATTATGGAATCAATCCGCCAGCGCATCCTCAGCTCTGGAGCTCTGCAAATAGCATTTGCTCAGCCTGGTGACGCTGGCCAGTACACGTGCACAGCAGCTAACGTGGCCGGATCAAGCAGCACGAGCACCAAGCTCACTGTCCATGGTAGGTTGTTTAGCATAAATCATTTCAGTGTGCTACATAACCATGGCAAAGAAAAAAACCACCAGGAAAAAAATACGATGAAAATCCAAACAATGTAAAACAGTAATCCAGAGTGGAGTGTGTGTGTGCATGTGGTATGTAGGTACACTTGCCCTTCAAATATGTTTTTGGTAGGCTATGTTTATTTGTGTGTGCACATATGTGTGTGAGAAAGAGAGATTTTATTAATAAAGCCAGGATAATTAATGTGTTGCCAATCCCCTCATATTGTGATTATTGGGATCTTTAATTTGGCTTATGAGGAGTCCATTTGTTTTGTTACTCTTCTGCTTTACTTTTCAAGTTGCAAGTCATCTTGGCTCAAAACTAATCACCGTGTGACCTACATTATAAATGTAATGTGAATCTAATGAGAATTGGAGATCTATTTGATTCATTATTTTAAAGTATGTAGCAAAATATTTACAGGTATATTTGAATAATAGAAAAAATACCATATTTTCCTTTGCATTCAGACAACTAACAAAATATCTAAAGATCAGCATTGAAATATTTTAGTTGTTATTTTGTTACTTTTTTTTAATTGTATACTTTTAAGACTAAAGGTAGAATACCTATTAATATCAGTGGTAAGAAACAATAAGTGAATTAAACTATTTCCAACTACTATTTTCAGAGGTAACTCTTGTTTTAATGATGAGTTTCTACTTTTTCCTTTTTAAAAAATTTGTGAAAGCTGTTTTTTATCTTTCAGGTGTATTTGAATTTTCTACAGTTTTATACCTGCTTTCAGTTAATATAATTGAACTAATTAATACACATTAGTCCTTTAGTTTCAAGTAAATAATATTCCTTCTTTCAAGTGTTTGTAGAAAATTTACGAAAATTGACCGTATACTAAACAACAAAGAAATTGTTAATAATAATTTAAAAGTATAGGCCACAATTCCTGCCCACAACACAATAAAGCTAGAAATGTGTAATGAACTTTTAATGCCAAAATCCCAACCCCAGCCAAATTAAAAAATACCATTCTAGTCAACAAGTAGGTCAAAGAATATGGTTTTATTTTCAGATTATTTAGAAAATAATAAAAATAAGGACACCACATATCAAAATGTATAGTGTGTGGCCAAAACTATAATCAAATATAAAGTCACAGCCTTAAAATTTTCATTTTGAAAAAGAATGAATTTAAGTAAATGTACTAATGCTGCAACTTTGTAACCATTAGAAAAGTTGAAATATAAACCCCAAGGAAACCAGGATAAAGGAGATAATAAAAATACAGCATACATTAATGAAAAATGAATATTTATGACATACCATTCAGCAAAATAGATTTTTGGCTTTTCCATATTATCTATTGTTTATGCATATAATCATTCACATAGTCTTTGTATATTTACTCATATAATCATAAAAAAATAATTTTTGCTGAAACCAATTGTTCTAAAAAATGTCATTAAGCTTGATCCATTTCTCAGCAATATATTTGAATAATTCCAAAATTTATTGTTTTGGGAGGGGAGTGTATTTTTACTTTTTTTTTTTTTCTTATTAGTCATCCATTTTATACACATCAGTGTATACATGTCAATCCCAATCTCCCGATTCATAACACCACCACCCCCACACCCCCGCGGCTTTCCCACCTTGGTGTCCATATGTTTTTGCTCTACTTCTGTGTCTCAGTTTCTGCTCTGCAAACTGGTTCATCAGTACCATTTTCTAGGTTCCACATATATGCGTCAATATATGATATTTGTTTTTCTCTTTCTTACTTCATTCTGTATGACAGTCTCTAGATGCATCCATGTCTCTACAAATGACCCAATTTTGTTCCTTTTTATGGCTGAGTAATAGTCCATTGTATATATATACCACATCTTCTTTATCCATTCATCTGTCGATGGGCACTTAGGTTGCTTCCATGACCTGGCTATTGTAAATAGTGCTGCAGTGAACATTGGGGTGCATGTGTCTTTTTGAATTATGGTTTTCTCTGGGTATATGCCCAGTAGTGGGATTGCTGGGTCATACGGTAATTCTATTTTTAGTTCTTTAAGGAACCTCCATAGTGTTCTCCATAGTGTCTGTATCAATTTACATTCCCACCAACAGTGCAAGAGGGTTCCCTTTTCTCCACACCCTCTCCAGCATTTGTTGTTTGTAGATTTTCTGATCATGCCCATTCTAACTGGTATGAGATGATCCCTCATTGTAGTTTTTGTTTGTTTGTTTGTTTGTTTGTTTTTCAAAACAATTTATTGCATCATATTTGGTACCTTATGTTTGACAACAAAAAGGAAATTACATCTGTAACTGCAGGAAAAAGAAGCTGGTCTGTTATTGAAAAAAAATATCTTGGGCCCTTTAAAAATTACAAAGTCTTGGGCTTGCCTGAAACAACTGAGCAAGAAATATATTCTTAGAAATGTAGGACTTCAAGTATTACAAACCTGTGACACTGTGGGAAAATTCCAGAGGTATCTGAACTGCAGCACTTTTTTTCTGCATGTCGTGAACAAGGCCTGCTGAGGTTTTTAACTGTTACTCTCTTGATCGGTCACAGAATGGTAGTCAGGAGTTCTGCTCTTTAACTCCAAGCCACGGCCTCATTGTAGTTTTAATTTGCATTTCTCTAATAATTAGTGATGTTGAGCAGCTTTTCATGTGCTTCTTGGCCATCTGTATGTCTTCGGAGAAATGTCTATTTAGGTCGTCTGCCCATTTTTGGATTGGGTTGTTTGTTTTTTTAATATTGAGCTGCATAAGCTGTTTATATACTTAATCCTTTGTCTGAAAATTCATTTACAAATATTTTTCCCATTCTGAGGGTTGTCTTTTCGTCTTGTTTATGGGTTCCGTTGCTGTGCAAAAGCTTTTAAATTTCATTAGGTCCCATTTGTTTATTTTTGTTTTTATTTCCATTACTCTAGGAGGTGGATCAAAAAAGATCTTGCTGTGATTTATGTCAAAGAGTGTTCTTCCTATGTTTTCCTCTAAGAGTTTTATACTATCCAGTGTTACAATTAAGTCTCTAATACATTTTGAGTTTTTTTTGTGTATGGTGTTAAAGAGTGTTCTAATTTCATTCTTTTACATGTAGCTGTCTAGTTTTCCCAGCATCACTTATTGAAGGGACTGTCTCTTCTCCATTGTATCTCCTTGCCTCCTTTGGGATAGGTTAGTTGACCATAGGTGCATGGGATTATTTCTGGGCTTTCTATCCTGTTCCATTGATCTATATTTCTGTTTTTGTGCCAGTACCATACTGTCTTGATTACTGTAGCTTTGTGGTATAGTCTGAAGTCAGGGAGTCTGATTCCTCCAGCTCCATTTTTTGCCCTCAAGACTGCTTTGGGATCTTCTGTGTCTCCATACAAATTTTAAGATTTTTTGTTCTAGTTCTGTAAAAAATGCCATTGGTAATTTGATAGGGATTGCATTGAATCTGTAGATTGCTTTGGGTAATATAGTCATTTTCACAATATTGATTCTTCCAATAGAAGTACATGGTATATCTCTCCATCTGTTGGTATCATCTTTAATTTCTTTCATCAATGTCTTATAGTTTTCTGCATACAGGTCTTTTGTCTCCCTAGGTAGGTTTATTCCTAGGTATTTTATTCTTTTTGTTGCAATGGTAAATGGGAGTGTTTCCTTAATTTCTCTTTCAGATTTGTCATCATTAGTGAATAGGAATGCAATAGATTTCTGTGCATTAATTTTGTATCCTGCAAGTTTACCAAATTCATTGATTAGCGCTAGTAGATTTCTGGTGGCATCTTTAGAATTCTCTATGTATAGTATTATGTCATCTGCAAACAGTGACAGTTTTACTTCTTTTCCAATTTGAATTCCTTTTATTTCTTTTTCTTCTCTGATTGCTGTGGCTAAAACTTCCAAAACTATGTAGAATAAAAGTGGTGAGAGTGGACATCGTTGTCTTGTTCCTGATCTTAGATAAAATGTTTTCAGTTTTTTACCATTGAGAATGATGTTTGCTTTGGGTTTGTCGTATATGGCCTTTATTATGTTGAAGTAGGTTCCCTCTATGCCCACTTTCTGGAGAGTTTTTATCATAAATGGGTGTTGAATTTTGTCAAAAGCTTCTTCTGCACCTATTGAGATGATCATATGGTTTTTATTCTTCAATTTGTTAATATGGTGTATCACATTGATTGATTTGCATATATTAAAGAATCCCTGCATCTCTTGGATAATCTCACTTGATCATGGTGTATGATCCTTTTAATGTGTTGTTGGGTTCTGTTTGCTAGTATTTTGTGGAGGATTTTTGCATCTATATTCATCAGTGATATTGGTCGGTAATATTCTTTTTTTGTAGTATCTTTGTCTAGTTTTGGTATCAGGGTGAATGTGACCTCATAGAATGAGTTTGGGAGTGTTCCTTCCTCTGCAATTTTTTGGAAGAGTTTGAGAAGGATGGGTGTTACCTCTTCTCTAAATGTTTGATAGAATTCACCTGTGAAGCCATCTGGTCCTGGACTTTTGTTTCTTGGAAGATTTTTAATCACAGTTTCAATTTCATTACTTGTGATTGGTCTGTTCATATTTTCTATTTCTTCCTGGTTCAGTCTTGGAAGGTTATACCTTTGTAAGAATTTATCCATTTCTTCCAGGTTGTCCATTTTATTGGCGTAGAGTTGCTTGTAGTAATCTCTCATGATCATTTGTATTTCTGCAGTGTCAGTTGTAACTTCTCCTTTTTCATTTCTAATGTTATTGATTTGAGTCCTCTCCCTCTTTTTCTTGATGAGTCTGGCTAATGGTTTATCAATTTTGTTTATCTTCTCAAAGAACCAGCTTTTAGTTTTATTGATCTTTGCTATTGTTTTCTTTGTTTCTATTTCATTTATTTCACCTCTGATCTTTATGATTTCTTTCCTTCTGCTAACTTTGGGTTTTGTTTGTTCTTCTTTCTCTAGTCCCTTTAGGTGTAAGGTTAGATTATTTACTTGAGATGTTTCTTGTTTCTTGAGGTAGGCTTGTATAGCTATAAACTTCCCTCTTAGAACTGCTTTTGCTGCACCCCGTAGGTTTTGGATCGTCGTGTTTTCATTGTCATTTGTCTTTAGGTATTTTTTGATTTCCTCTTTGATTTCTTGAGTGATCTCTTGGTTATTTAGTAACGTATTGTTTAGCCTCCATGTGTTTTTGTTTTTTACGTTTTTTTCCCTGTAAGTGATTTCTAATCTCATAGCATTGTGGTCAGAAAAGATGCTTGATACAATTTCAATTTTCTTAAATTTACTGAGGCTTGATTTGTGACCCAAGATGTGATCTATCCTGGAGAATATTCCATGTGCACTTGAGAAGAAAGTGTAATCTACTGTTTTTGGATGGAAAGTCCTATGAATATCAATTAAATCTATCTGGTCTATTGTATCATTTAAAGCTTGTGTTTCCTTATTAATTTTCTGTTTGGATGATCTGTCCATTGGTGTAAATGAGGTGTTAAAGCCCCCCACGATTATTGTGTTACTGTTGATTTCCTCTTTTAGAGCTGTTTGCAGTTGCCTTATGTATTGAGGTGCTCCTATGTTGGGTGTATATATATTTATAATTGTTATATCTTCTTCTTGGATTGATCCCTTGATCATTATGTAGTGTCCTTCCTTGTCTCTTGTAACGTTCTTTACTTTAAAGTCTATTTTATCTGATATGAGTATTGCTACTCCAGCTTTCTTTTCATTTCCAGTTGCATGGAATATCTTTTTCCATCCCCTCACTTTCAGTCTGTGTATGTCCCTAGGTCTGAAGTGGGTCTCTTGTAGACAGCATATATATGGGTCTTGTTTTTGTATCCATTCAGCAAGCCTGTGTCTTTTGGTTGGAGCATTTAATCCATTCACATTTAAGGAAATTATCAATATGTATGTTCCTATTACCATTTTCTTAATTGTTTTCCATTTGGTTTTGTAGGTCCTTTTCTTCTCTTGTGTTTCCCACTTAGAGAAGTTTCTTTAGCATTTGTTGTAGAGCTGGTTTGGTGGTGCTGAATTCTCTTAGCTCTTGCTTGTCTGTAAAGCTTTTGATTTCTCCATCGAATCTGAACGAGATCCTTGCCGGGTAGAGTAATCTTGGTTCTGGTTCTTCCCTTTCATCACTTTAGGCATATCATGCCACTCCCTTCTGGCTTGTAGAGTTTCTCCTGAGAAATCAGCTGTTAACCTTATGGGAGTTCCCTTGTATGTTATTTGTCATTTTTCCCTTGCTGCTTTCAATAATTCTTCTTTGTCTTTAATTTTTGCCAATTTGATTACTATGTGTCTCCGCGCGTTTCTCCTTGGGTTTATCCTGTATGGCACTCTCTGCACTTCCTGGACTTGGGTGGCTATTTCCTTTCCCATGTTAGGGAAGTTTTCGACTATAATCTCTTCAAATATTTTCTCGGGTCCTTTCTCTCTCTCTTCTCCTTTTGGGACCCCTATAATGCAAATGTTTTGCATTTCATGTTGTCCCAGAGGTTCCTTAGGCTGTCTTCATTTCTTTTCATTCTTTTTTCTATAGTCTATTCCGCAGCAGTGAATTCCACCATTCTACCTTCCAGGTCACTTATCCGTTCTTCTGCCTCAGTTATTCTGCTATTGATTCCTTCTAGTGTAGTTTTCATTTCAGTTATTGTATTGTTCATCTCTGTTTGTTTGTTCTTTAATTTTTCTAGGTCTTTGTTAAACATTTCTTGCATCTTCTCGATCTTTGCCTCCATTGTTTTCCCGAGGTCCTGGATCATCTTCACTATCATTATTCTGAATTCTTTTCCTGGAAGGTTGCCTATCTCCACTTCATTTAGTTGTTTTTCTGGGGTTTTATCTTGTTCCTTCATCTGGTACCTAGCCCTCTGCCTTTTCATCTTGTCTATTTTTCTGTGAATGTGGTTTTTGTTCCACAGGCTGCAGGATTGTAATTTTTCTTGCCTCTGCTCTCTGCCCTCTGGTGGATGAGGCTATCTAAGAGGCTTGTGCAAGTTTCCTGATGGGAGGGACTGGTGGTGGGTAGAGCTCAATAAAACTTTAATCTGTTTGTCTGCTGATGGGTGAGGCTGGGTTCCCTCCCTGTTGGTTGTTTGGTCTGTGATGACCCAACACTGGAGACTTACCGGGCTCTTTGGTGGGGCTAATGGCGGACTCTGGGAGGGCTCACGCCAAGGAGTACTTCCCAGAACTTCTGCTGCCAGTGTCCTTGTCCCTTGGTGAGCCACAGCTGCCCCCCGCCTCTGCAGGAGACCCTCCAACACTAGCAGGTAGGTCTGGTTCAGTCTCCTATGGGGTCACTGCTCCTTCCCCTGGATCCCGATGCGCACACTACTTTGTGTGTGCCCTCTAAGAGTGGAGTCTCTGTTTCCCCCTGTCCTGTCGAAGTCCTGCAATCAAATCTCGCTAGCCTTCACAGTCTGATTCTCTGGGAATTCCTCCTCCCATTGCCAGACCCCCAGGTTGGGAAGCCTGACATGGGGCTCAGAACCTTCACTCCAGTGGGTGGACTTCTGTGGTAAAGTTGTTCTCCAGTTTGTGAGTCACCCACCCAGTGGTTATGGCATTTGATTTTATTGTGATAGCACCCTGCCTACCATCTCATTGCGGCTTCTCCTTTGTCTTTGCATGTGGGGTATCTTTTTTGGTGAGTTCCAGTGTCTTCCTTTCAGTGATTGTTCAGCAGTTAGTTGTGACTCTGGTGTTCTTGCAAGAGGGAGTGAGAGCATGTCCTTCTACTCCACCATCTTGAACCAATCTCTATTTTTACTTTTTGAGCCAAGTATTCTTAATATTTTTTAAGCCTTTCTTTTAGAAGTGAATATCTGAGTTCCAAGTTCACTAAAGTATTTCTTAGTACCCTGAAATAGTCAATTGACCTTTCTATATTGCCTAAATTCCATTTCAAAAAAATTTGAGGCAACGGCAGTATTTGCACAGAATTATGAAATCACTGTAAAAATTTCTCTGTGACAGTATAAAAACTGAATTAAATGTCTTCACTGGTTTTACTTGCATTTGTTGTAACACATGTGAAATACTGCAATAGATATTTTTTTCTTTAGCACTTTGTGATATTTAATATGGGGTGAGTATTTTACAGTGTTTTTAACTAGGGACTTTTATTAGTCTATCCTCACAATATCTCTATGATACAAATCTAGCAATTCTACAACTATAGAAGCATTTTTGGTTTTAGTTGCTCTTGTTTATTTTACTTCAGTGCAATAAGCAAAAGAAACTCAAGTAAGGAAAAGTCAGGAAGTCAAATAAAATCTAAATATTTCTCACCAGTTCTATGTCATTTTTTCAGAAATTGATATTCAGCAAGTACAGATGCATTAGAATTCTTGCTAGCATCAAAAATATGGATTGCTTTCATAGTAACAAACAAGTAAATGGCTTGATAAATTTTGTTAGTATTTCTAGCAAGTTACCCTCAAGAAAGTCTATTGTGTGTTAATTTTCAGTGTGAATAAAGATATTATTGAACTCAACATCCTGAATACCTATCATTTTTAAACTCTTCATAGTACCACCTAGAATTCAAAGTACAGAAGTACATTACACGGTCAATGAGAATTCACAAGCCGTTCTTCCATGCGTGGCTGATGGAATCCCCACACCAGCAATTAACTGGAAAAAAGACAATGTTCTTTTGGCTAACTTGTTAGGAAAACACACTGTCGAACCCTATGGGGAGCTCATTCTGGAAAATGTTGTGGTAAGTTTAATAGACACGAATAGATACATTAAGCCAGATTATTAATTCACCTTTTTACATTTAGTGACTTAGCTCAGAAATGTATTTTTTAATAATGAAAGGAAAGAAGGTACTCTTATAAATTCAGGTCAAAAAATTAATTTTACACATATTTCATTTTATGTCCCCGAGAACAGTATTTAGCAGATCGTGAAAACTCATAAGTGGCCTCCTTCTAAAATTATTTTATTTTTGTGGAAATCTGTGTTTATCAGGAAAAATTCTAAGCCTCTGTTATATTCCATGTTTGTAACAATGCATGAGGATGGTTAGAAGAGTAGAGATGTAAGAAGTGTCTGATGTATTATTAAGCAAATACAAAAAGCAGACTTTTTGCTCTTTTCAGGTTTTTAAATAACTCTTAGTCTTAGGGATCAGGGCAAGCTGGGGTTTTTGAATATTCTTAGGTGATACTTCGCCAGTTTGCAAAATTGTAGCTATGGGAAGCATCTTAGTTTTTCAGTATGAGCCCACTTGAAGAGGAATCTGTATCTATGTATACCACATGACTCTTTAAAAAATTATCATGTAGTTTGAGAGTATCAACACTTGGTACTAAATATTAAACATGATTAAAATGTGAATCATATTCAGAGCTTTTGTGCCTATCTTACTCCTTTTCATTACCCTTCAAAGTGCCTAAGTTTCATTACAAAGTCTTCATAGAATTAAATTTGAACAAATTAAAATGATAAAAAAAATTGATCACATTCACTTCACAGTATAATTTCAGCCTTTAGCCAGACTCCTGGAATTACCAGATAAATAGCTCTAGTGATAGGCTAACTCTGTCTCATGTGCTAGTAGAAATTGTATTTATTCAAATCTAAGTTTCCATCAATTGTAAGATGCACCAATATTTTATGTGCCACTAAGAAAAAAATATATAGTCAAGTAAACTAGAGAAGAGCATCAATTTTTAAGTTGTATCCCAAATTCAGAGATATTAAAAGTTAAAACTATGAATTTTAGAATTGATAAAATAAGGATACATTTGTTTGCTTGTTTGTTTGTTTAAGCTGGCAAACATCTCTGGTAAGGATTACTCCCAGGTTCAAGAATGTTGAATTAGGCCCCTTAATCACTCTTAGACCTGAAGAAATTAAATAAGAAAAGTTTAGACTTTTAGTGAGACAGTGACTCAGATACATTAAGAAATATATCAACAATAAGGTAGCTTATAAAAACTAGATGAAGGACACAAATGATAAGAAGTCTATTTGTGAATAATATGTACAATCCAGATTTTCAAAAGCTTTACTTCCATAAAATCCTTGATTTTAAACTTAAGTTGTTATAACCTGGGAATTTTAAGAATAACTAAGTGGTGTCAGAGTGGGGAGACCTTTCCATGGAATATGATTTATTCCTGTTTGCCCTTAAAAAAATTAGTATACAACCAACCAAATTTAGATTATATCTATAATGAGTAATTACAATTTTTATGCTGCATTTCCAATCAGTTTTTTGATGCTTCAATGCAAATATATATATATATATATATTCTTAAACTTTTTAAAAAGAAGAGAAAGTCTGTAATATGGACCTTAACGCAGTCAGAAGCATTCAGTCATTAATTCAACAAATATTTATTGAGTACCTTCTCTGTGATCAACACTGATTTAGGCACTGGGAATAAATACATCAGGGAACAAAAGAATCAAAGATCCTTGCGCTCGTGGAGTTTATTTCTAGAGGAGGGAGACAGACAATAACAAATAAAAATAAACAATGTATTGTTTCATACCAGTTGCCAAAAGAAAACAACTGGTATGAAAAATAAAAGAAGAGCAGGGTAAAGGGGATCAGAATTTGGAGGAGTACAGGTTACATTTTTAAATAGCATAGTCAGAGTAAATGTCCTTTGGGAAGGAGACATTTTGAGCAAAATTTGAAGGAAGTGAGTTAGCTAAGCAAATATCTGGAAGAGGAGCATCCCAGGCAGAGAAAACTGGGATGCTCCTCCCCCAGATTTTGAGGGCAACGAAATTAAGGTGGGTGCAAAGAACGCAAGAATGTAAGGTAGGAACATGTCTGATGTATTTGAGAAACAGGAGACCAGTGAAAGCAAAGAAGAAAAAGAATGAAAAGAGGGAGAAAGAAGTCCGGGAAAAATGAAGGCCAGATACATGTAGTGTCTTGTAGGTCATAACAATTTTGCATTTTACTCTGAGTAAAATCAGAATCCATTACAGGTTTTGAGCAGGGGAACAATGTTGTCTGCTTATGTTTTTGCAATATTGCATTGGCTCCTCCTCCCCCTTCCCCCTGCTCCTCTTCCTCCTCCTCCTATTCCATGAGAATACATGGTAAGGAGGCAAGAATAGAAACAGAAAAGACCAGTTGGGAAGATGGTCTGGAGGCAGAGGTGAGATTATAGGACTCAAAGCTGAACATTAGGTCAATCCACATCTCTGACCCAATTTCATTCCTTTTTATGGCTGAGTAATATTCCGTTGTATATATGTACCACATCTTCTTTATCCAGATACTCTGTGTAAAATGGACAACTGATGGGAACATGCTGTACAGCACAGGGAACTCACCTAGTGCACTGTGGTAACCTAAATGGGAGGGAAGTCCAAAAGGGAGGGGATATCTGTATGCATATGGCGGATTCACTTTGTTGTGCAGTTGAGGCTAACACAGAATTGTAAAGCAACCATACTCCAATAAAAAGTAATTTTAAAAAGCTGAACATTAGCAGAGAAGGGGTGAGAAGTGATTGGATTTTGCACATACTTTGAAGCTAGGATTTCCTAGCTAGATTGCAAGTAGAGTCTGAAAAAGAAAAGAATAAAGGATAACTCAAATGTCTGAGAACAAAGGCATGAACAACTGGAAGAACAAGGTAACCATCAACTGAGATGGTGTGAAGGCTGCAGATAGAACAGGAAGGGGAAATGGGGGGTTCAGTTTTGGACATGAGTTTGAGATGTCTTTTAGACATCTAAGCAGAGAGTTGGAATGAAAAGTTCAATGTAGTTGGAATTTGGAAGAAAGATCTGGGCTGGAGATCCTGGTACTCATCAATAGATAGATGATATTTAAAGCCATAAGACTGGATGAGATCACCAAAGAGGTGAGTGCAGATACAGAAGAAAAGAGGACTAAGACTGAGCCCTTTCACATACCAACATAAAGACATTAATGTGGAGGGGAAGCCAGCAAAAGGAGATGGAAAAGGAGCAACCAGTGAAGTAGGAAGGAAACTAGGGGAATGGGGTATCCTGGAAGCCAAGTGGAGACATGGTTTTAAAACGAAGGAAGCCAGAATTGTGTCAAATACTGCCAATACATCTAATAAAGTCAGTGCCAAGAGCTGGATTTAGCAAGTGAAATTTTGGAACTGCAGGTGTTATTGCCCTTACTCTTGCTGTTTCCTTTGATAATTTTGGTGGACTTTGGTGCCACATTACCCAGAGAGCCAACTATGCTGTCAAGATTCTAACAGCCTTTGGGACTATTTGCTCTGTATTTGTACATTGCAGTACAGCAGTTGATGTTTAATAAACTTTATAATCTGCAGTTTTCTGAGATCTTATTATTATAAATTCTATAGTTCTATAAGGTATGGGCTTTTGTTTAAATTCTTATACATTTTAAATTATGTTATTTAAAAGCTAGCCAGATGGTTCAGACTACAAGATGGAAATTTAAACTGGCTTTAAAGAAGAGTGCTCCTTTGGGTACCAAGCTATGCAATTTTTTGTATTATATGTAGTATAATGTAAGATTATGTAATTTTAAGCCCTGTGATTTTTCTTTCTTTAAGCCAGAGGATTCTGGCACCTATACCTGCATTGCTAAGAATGCTGCAGGTGAAGACACACACACCGTCAGCCTGACTGTGCATGTTCTCCCCACTTTCACTGAACTTCCTGGAGATGTGTCATTAAATAAAGGAGAACAGCTACGATTAAACTGTAAAGCAACTGGTATTCCACTGCCCAAGTTAACATGGACCTTCAATAACAATATTATCCCAGGTTGGTAATTTAATTCTTAAGAAGTGAATAGTACACCCATAGAGAACTCAAAACCAATCTCCATTTTTGTTTTAAAGCCCAGGAGCCCTCATCCCTGGGAGGACAAGTGTCTCTATTTGTTAGACTTTATGACCAGCATAAAGATATTGTCTGTAAAGAGAAATTGTTGCATCCCAAAATTGAGTTCTGAAGTACTGCATTTACAAATGCCTTGCTGGAAAATTAGTAATAAGCTTGAGTTTTCTCTGCTATAAAGATTTATGTTAATCACTAGAATTCACCAACTGTATCACCTTAACAATAATAGTATACCTTACTAAGGAAAAATAAACTCTAAAAAACTTAATCAGTACTCTTTTCTGAAGGTGTAGTACTAACTTAGCTATTTAAATTTTTAAAGCTTAATTTTCCACATAATGTTCAGCAGTATGAAACTTTAAAAGATAATTTGAATGAGAGAGAACATGCAAGGTAAACATACTTAACATAATTAAATATTGGCTGGTCTAATTAAAACCTTATTTAGTATTGATTATTTTAGGATTAGCATGTTTATCTTATACTCTATTCCAAGTATTGTAAATACCTTTGTAAATATTTATATCATCATCACTTATGGAGAAGTTCAAATTATTACAAATTTAATCTTGTTGTCATTATTTATTACCTAACTAGCATATATTTTCATGATTTCCCCTCTGAGCTACCAGGTCAGTTGAATTATATTTTGATGTAACTTGTTTGGGAGGAAAAGTGGTGTGAGAGAAATGAAATGGAAAATGTCATATTTCTGAATGAAAGATTTTTTGAAACCCAGAGAGACTGTGAGCCAGCTTTAGGCAACCCTTTGAGATGAAAGGTGTACTTCAAATCGAAAATTAATTTTAAAAGATGTTTGTTTTCATTCTCTTCTCCTGTTCCTTCTGCCATTTTTCATTCTTCAAACAAGTGTCTAGAGACACAGCAAATAGCTCAGGAAGAAATCCCTGGAAAAGGCTCTCTCCTCCAATGTCATAATGAGATCTCTTTGGTTCAATTGCTGACCAATTCATAAATCTAACCTGAAAAATATTGAGCTGTAGTGATTATTTTCCTAGGTTACTGAGAGGCATTTATGTTGCTTTCTACCTTGTTTCCTTCAGCCCACTTTGACAGTGTAAATGGACACAGTGAACTTGTTATTGAAAGGATGTCAAAAGAAGATTCGGGTACTTATGTGTGCACTGCAGAGAACAGCGTTGGTTTTGTGAAGGCAATTGGATTTGTTTATGTGAAAGGTAGATAAAAGTGTTCTATTTTTAATTTGTAATTTATTTATGATGAATGGTTCGTGTTTTGCCTCCTTATTGTATAGTAATACAATATAACTTCAGGTTATTAATCCATTTAGTCTCATTTCACAGATATGCAAATTCATGACGTAAAAAAAATTATGAACATTCAACTCAAAAGTAGGTAAGCAGTATGTAAAGAGATCATTTGGCACAAAATGGGATCATCCACTTAGGTTATTGAAATGGACAAAATTATCTCATTGATTAGCATGAGCAATTAATTCTGGAAGATTCATGGGGCTCAAAAGTGGCTTTTCCCCTCTTCACTAAATTATCTTTTAAATAGATCAAAATCACAAAGAAATTATTGGAGCTTCCTTTTTCTTATACTCATCTTTTGTTATTTCCCCAGAACCTCCAGTCTTCAAAGGTGATTACCCTTCTAACTGGATTGAACCACTTGGTGGTAATGCAATCCTGAATTGTGAGGTGAAAGGTGATCCCGCCCCAACTATCCAGTGGAGCAGAAGAGGGATGGATATTGAAATTAGCCACAGAATTCGGCAACTTGGAAACGGCTCCCTGGCCATTTATGGCACTATAGTAAGTCACACTGGAATTGTCAGTATGCACTTTAACTGTCACAATCAATGCCTCTCTACAGGTGCCATGGATGGGAAAAGTTTCTCATGCATTCCTATTTTAATCATAAAATCTGAATCAATGGGTTCTTTTAAAAAACTGAAACAATAGTTCAAATTGATGATTTTTAGCCCTTCAAAGAAGTACAAGCAATAAAATAATTTTGCTGCTTGGTTCTCCATCATTGACCTATTGTTCAACATCAGTAGATAACTTCCTCAAATCTGTTTTAGAATGCAGAAATTGAAGAATTACAACACTGTAAATTACAAATAAATGTTAGATTTCATCACTAAGTCGATACCTATATTAGGCTTTCCAAAAGCTTCAGTAATTCAGACAGTGATTAGTACTTTAAGTTATTCTAATTTGGGGGTCAAGTGAATGAGATATTTTATCTGAAAAATTCTTAACTAGACTAAATGAGGGTAATTTGTTAACCTACTGTTGAATTAATTAATTAGTATATACTATCCTATCACCTGCTCCAATGGGCCACTCTCAGTCTTTTCTTCTCCTTGGCTTTATTTCAACCTTAGATGTTATTGATTGTCCCTTCAATTTTGAGATGATTTCTACCTCTAGCTACACTAATGAGTCTCAGGCTTCTTCATTACTGCTTTACCCTCCTTTTCCTCTACAGAAACATTACTACTTCTGAAGTCCTTGGTACTTCTCCTAATATCAATATTAATACTAATACTAATTATTTTCCGCCATACAATTTCAGATTCCTAACCCTGTACCTTCAACCCTGAAACTCTTTCAAGTTCCATTTACAGTTTCCTACTAGAAATCTCTATTTGGATAATGCATTGATACCCCAATTAAACATCTAAATCAACATCTGTCTCTCTCCTCCCACCCTCCTCCACTTCCTTCAATTCAGTTCCCCTTAACTGACTTACTCTATTAACAAGACCAGAATTCTTCTGTTCACAAGACCTTAGCAAAATCTGTCTCTAATTAGTCATCAAATCTAAACTCATGTGGTCCTTATTTTCTATACCATATACATATAAATTTGTGACTTACATTCTGTGATTTGTCATCATTAGTAAATTAGTTTCTCACTTTCTTTCCTACATTTCAAGTTTTCTAAATGGAGGCTAAACTTAATGTTTTTTTTTTTTAATAACCCCCATAAGAAAGAACTAGATATTCGTTGATTTGTTCTGATTATTTAATGCTTTTTAAGATATCTATAAGAATAGTGTTGGCATTTTTCTTTAATAAGATAATTTTGGATAAATGATCGTAAAAAATGTGATTTTCTGCTTAGGTTTCCTGCCAGTTATCATTCCCTGAGAGCAATGATAGGTTGTTCAGAAAAAATTTAAGCTAGGAATTTCTTTCTCTTCTTTTCTTTAAAAAAAAAATCTATTTATGTGGTTAAATATATGTAAGTTTTTCTATTTCCATTGAAATACCATCTCAAAAAAAATTGCATATAAACAAGCATCAGGGTAATAAAAAGTGATTTGCGCTGTTCTATAGGCACATATTTTTCTAAAACACTGCTTATTTCCGTAGAACGAAGATGCCGGTGACTATAAATGTGTAGCTACCAATGAAGCTGGAGTGGTGGAGCGCAGCATGAGTCTGACTCTGCAGAGTAAGCTGCTTAATCAAACTCTAATTAAACACTTGTTTTAAGAAATGTCCATTTAGTTGTTCGTTTAACTTTCTAGCAAGTACATTAATGGTAGCTTTCAGAGTCTGTCTAACTTACTTTTCTGCTGCTGATGGAGCAGCTGTTACCAGGCATAAGACTGATATAATTTTGCAATATATTTTATCTAACACATGCAGCTCACGCTTGCAGTTGCTTGGTAGCAGAGCTTTTTGTGTTGTTTGCAATATATTCAATCGAGTACCCTTCGTATAGCTCCTCACAGTTGTTGTAATGAACTTACAAAGATATTTTTCTGGCACTTTAAAAATAAGTGTTGAAAATAAAGACTAACGTAAATGAACTCAAGAGTGCTGCAGCTCGATTGCTGTCAATCTGCCGTGAAATAACTATGTGTTCTGGGCAGGATTATCATGCTCATGATGAAATCCCTCAGTATAAACCACTGGAAGACAGGTTTTCATAATTAGAAAAACGTGAAAGACTCCAATGGCTCCCTGGACAGTCCCCAGAACCACTTCAGGGGCTGACCCGAGAACAGTGTCATTAGGTTGAGAATTTAAGGAAATCAGCTTATTTTGTGAATAGCCTCAGTAATTAATGGGATGAATTTATTTACATTTTCTTTATTCACTATTGAGAGATGCTGTAGACTAGCATTTACTAACAGCTGTTTGCCAAACTACTGTTCTCTAAAACTTTCACACTGAATAGATATTTAACAGATATTTAAGACAGTGGTTCCCTCCCACCAGCTTTATTGAGGTATAATTGACAAATAAAACTATGTATATTTAAAAGACACAGATGTAGAGAATGGACTTGAGGACACGGGGAGGGGGAAGGGTAACCTGGGACGAAGTGAGAGAGTGGCATGGACTTATATATACTACCAAACGTAAAATAGATAGCTAGTGGGAAGCAGCCGCATAGCACAGGGAGATCAGCTCAGTGCTTTGTGACCACCTAGAGGGGTGGGATAGGGAGGGTGGGAGGGAGGGAGATGCAAGAGGGAAGAGATATGGGAACATATGTATATGTATAACTGATTCACTTTGTTATAAAGCAGAAACTAACACACCATTGTAAAGCAATTATACTCCAATAAAGATGTTTAAAAAAAACACTATGTATATTTAAAGTGTATAGTGATGATTTGATATACATGTACATTATAAGATGATTACCACAATCAAGTTAATTAACACATTCGTCACCTCACACAGTCATTGTTTTTGGTTTGTTTTTTGTGGGTTTTTTGGTGAGAATATTTAAGATCCATTCACTTAGCAAATTTCAAGTATTTCAGTATGGTACTACTAACTGTAGTCACCATGCTGTATATTAGATCCTCAGAATTTATTCGTCTTATAATCGAAAGTTTGTATGTTTTGACCAGTATCTCCCCATATCCCCCACCCTTCAGCCCCTATTCTCTGTTTCTGAGTTTGACTTTTTTTTTTTTTTTTTTTTTTTAAGATTCTACATGTAAGTGATTTACCACACACGATTTGTCTCTTTTTTGTCTGGCTTATTTCACTTAACATAATGCTGTCCAGGTCCATCCATGTTGTCACAAACGGCAGGATTCCCTTCTTTTCATGGCTGAATAATATTCGTGTGTGTGTGTATACAAAATAGAATAGACTATATTATATATACCATATATGTAATATATATATACCATATTTTCTTTATCCATTCATCCGTTGAGAGACACTCAGGTTGTTTGTATGTCTTGCTAAGACAATGTTTTATTAAAATACATATCTACCAAATGATAACTTTGTGGGATGTCATTAGGAAAAAAGTAGAGTGCCATGATCAAATAAGTCTGAGAAAAAAATAGATTAAACAAAGTTTATTCATTTATTAAATATATGAAGAGCACCTAGTATATGCCAAGCCCTGCTTAGGTGCACCAATTTCTTTACTGCAGATATTTCCAGAAGTGTTAATATGCAGACGTGAGTTAGTTGTTATAACTCAACAAGAGGAAAATATAATATTCTACATTTCCCCCCAAAATGTTATTTCCATGAAACCTTCCTCACCCCTTTGTTGGGTGAGTGTAGGTAGGTCATCTCATGATTAATCTCTCCTGGAAGAGTGTTCCACTGACAGTTTAAGAAAAGCTGCATTAGATTAGATTAGCTCATCTACATACTGACAGTAAATTCATTGTAATAAATGAGGGATATAAAAAAGCCAAAAATATAATTTGTTTAAAATTAAGATAAAGCACCAGAAGTAATGTCTTCATTTAGATAAAATGCTTGTATTTAACTGATCATTATGTGACTGATATAGAATTAATTCAACTTTGAAAGATGTACATCATATGGAATCTTATTGTTGAATTAATTTATAGCCTTATGTGCAGTTGGAAATGTTCAAATGTAGAATCTAAATTAAGATTCTAAGTTTTAGGGACTTCCCTGGTGGCGCACTGGATAAGAAACCGCTTGCCAATGCAGGGGACACGGGTTCGATCCCCGGTCTGGGAAGATCCCACATGCTGCGGAGCAACTAAGCCCCGTACGCCACTACTACTGAGTGTGCGTTCTAGAGCTCACGAGCCACAACTACTGAAGCCCACGTGCCTAGAGCCTGTGCTCCACAACAAGAGAAGCCACTGCAATGAGAAGCCCGCACACCGCAATGAAGAGTAGCCCCCCTCGCTGCAACTAGAGAAAGCCCGCGCGCAGCAACAAAGACCCAACACAGCCAAAAATAAATAAATAAATTTAAAAAAAAAAGATTCTAAGTTTTATTTAACACTTTCTTTGACCATAATGAATAAATGAACTTGTCTGTTCATATTATTATGTTGTTATTTAGTGTTGCGTGATTAGTCTGAGGCATTTACTTTATTCAGCAACAGTTTATTGAATACATAATGTAATCTGAACACTGGGAGAGAAGGAAAAGCATCAGCCCTGAAAGTTCCTGGAGTGATGTTAATGTAAACATCATATTGTATAGGATGATGTGGGCATATATATGAATAATACATTAATAACACTCACTGAGGGATTCAAACCTCATATGAAATAATTACTTCTGTAAAAGACAACATGTCAGTGGTACCTTTACATAAAATACTAGCATAGTAATATCACAATAAAACACATTTTACTTCTATTTTTGTTTTATGTTCCATCATTCCAGATACATGTCCTGGTCTATAATGTGCAGCCACTGCCTTGAATTATATGATTGCATTAACTCTCACTGAGCAAATCATTCCACCATTCAATTCAGTCTCACTAAAACACCACTGTCATCCCGACATACTCTATCAAGAATAAGCACACTCCCCTTTGCTTACCTATTCAAACATAAACCCTTCTGATTTTCTTGTAAGATTTTAACCAAATGTTTAAAACCTGCATGCTACTGCTCTCCTGGGTGAATCATCCTTTCAAAACTAAACCCATCTCTATGCTATTTCCTTCTCTCCAGGGAGCCTCCTTTCTGCTATATGTAATCTTACTCATTTTTAAAAATCCAGTCCAAGCTTCTTCTCCATGAAGTCTTTCATATTCTATCCTGACACTGTAGACCAGTATAAACATTGTCAGCAGCTTTTTGCAGTTCCTTTTACATTCTTTCCAACAACTTTATTTGAACAGCTATCATCCAGTATAGATACTGTTAACCTCTTCCTCCTTCTTGAAACTCCCTTTGGTTGCCAGGATACCATTTTCTGCTGAGTTTCTTCAAGGAAGAAACTCAATTACAGGCTCATTTTCTGTCCATTTCTTAAATAATGATGTTGTAATAGTTTATGTCTTTGGATCTCTTCCTCTAATTTTAGACTCACTTCTGAAGCAATCTTATCCGCTCATGAAAGACTCACAGATCTATATTTCTAGCCCATATCTCTATTCTGAGCTCTGGATATGAATATCCAACTGTGGTCTAGACATCTCCATTTGAATGTCCTACACATATCTCAAGCTCAGCAGTTCTACATGGATGCAAATTATCATTCCTTACTCCCTCCCAACAAATCTGTTCTTTCTCCTATGTTCTACTGGATTGCCCAAAGATATACTATATTGCCCAAATCAAAACCAATAGTTTTGTAGTAGTCATCAATTCCTCCCTTTATGCCATACCATTCAATGGCTAAGTTCTATCACTCCCACCTTCTTAATAATTCTTGAACATTTTCCTTTTCCTCTTCATTTCCAGTGACATGCTTTTGTATGATCTATTGAGTCACTATTGTTTATGCTCCCAGATTACCACACATTTACCTATTGTATACTAAATTCTATTCTACCTATTCTATTACCAAATTCTGCAGGTATATTATAGCACAGCTTAATAATGGGTTATTTGTCTGTCTTATAAGTGGACTGTTAGCTCCTTGAGACTAGAAATTATATCTGTGTCCTCAGCATCTAGCACAGTGCCTGGCAAAAAGTAGGTTCTTAATATATGTTTATTAAAGAATGATGACCACTGGTGAAAGAATGAGTTGATAATGACTCCTTACCTCAAAAATAATGTAAGGGAAAGAATTGAATGTTCACCATGTAAAACACAGACAAAAGCAATGATAATAACAACAACAGTACTAATAATATTGTGTGCTTACCTTGTTAACAATAACAATAGTACTAATAATATTGTGTGCTTACTTTGTTGAAGAGCTGTGCTTACATCATCTTAGTCGAGTCAAACAAGATCCTGTGAACTAGGGACCATTTTTAAGGACACAGTGATTCCAAAAGGTAGTAAAGAGCAGAGACAAAATTTGAATCCAGAACAGCATGACTGCAGAGCCCATGCTCTAGGCTAGACTGCTTGGGGATTTTAAATTTTTGCCATTTACTAAATAAAACATTCTATCAATAGCCATTACAACCTTAATAGTTGAGAAGCTACAGTGTATTAAAAAATCAGCCTAATTTTTTTTCAAAATAATGTTACTATATAATATGGCTTAAAATGTTCATATAATTCCCCAAAAGCTAAGAAATACTATGTGCTTTTTTCCATAGGTCCTCCTGTTATCACTCTTGAGCCAATAGAAACTATTATTAATGCTGGTGGCAAAGTCGTCTTGAATTGTCAGGCAACTGGAGAGCCTCACCCAACCATTACATGGTCCCGTCAAGGGCACTCTATCCCCTGGGATGAGCGAATTAATGTGTTGTCCAACAACTCATTATATATCACCGCTGCTCGGAAAGAAGATACATCCGAATATGAATGTGTTGCTCGAAACTTGATGGGTTCTGTCCTTGTCCGAGTGCCTGTCATCGTCCAGGGTGAGTGTGATTCGTTCACCCTGGGATATTCATGTTAAACAGCACCTGGAGTGATCCAAATCAGAAAAATCATTAAGCATCTTAGCCCAAGTCTCCTCTACCTTTAAGATACTTCTAGGGCTTCCCTGGTGGCGCGGTGGTTGAGAGTCCGCCTGCCAATGCAGGGGATACGGGTTCGAGCCCTGGTCTGGGAAGATCCCACATGCCGCGGAGCAACTGGGCCCGTGAGCCACAACTACTGAGCCTGCGCGTCTGGAGCCTGTGCTCCGCAACAAGAGAGGTCACGATAGTGAGAGGCCCTCGCACCGCGATGAAGAGTGGCCCCCGGCTTGCCGCAACTGGAGAAAGCCCTCGCACAGAAACGAAGACACAACACAGCCAAAAATAAATTAAAAAAAAACAAAAACAAAAAAAAACTCCATCCCACACCACAGTCTTTAAAAAAAAAAAAAAAAAAAAGAATGACTTATTTCCAAAAGGTAAATAGCATATAAATGTCTTGGTCGCTGACTCTTTCAACAGCCATGTCCTGATGAGTCGGGACTGGAGCTGGGAAGAAACTCTAGTTAACCGTTTGAAGTTCTTCTCTCATGCTTAGGTTTTAATTTTACAGTAAGGAAGAGCTTCCATAAGCAATCTCTCAGCTTTCATAGGTTCAGCGCTAGATGCAGTGCATATCTTAAATGACATCTGACTTAACAATTTTTTTACTTACAAAAACAGAGACCAAGTACAATGTTTTACTTGCAGTTCATGGTGGCTTTTCCCAGTGGTCAACCTGGAGATCCTGCAGTGTCACCTGTGGAAAAGGCATCCAAAAGAGGAGTCGTGTGTGCAACAACCCCTCTCCAGCCAATGGTGGGAAGCCTTGCCAGGGATCGGATTCGGAAATGCGGAACTGTCACCCTAAGCTGTGTCCAGGTAAACCTTTATTCACCGGATGGGCACGTGTTCAGTAGATACTCATTTCTGTTCCCTAACTATGGCTTGTCTCACTATTAGTTCATTCAACTGAAATATATCTAATGGTGTAATGTGTCACCTTTGGATAGTGGATGGTAACTGGTCAGAGTGGAGCCCTTGGGAAGAATGCACAAGGAGCTGTGGACATGGCAACCGAACCAGGACCAGAACTTGCAATAATCCATCAGCTCAACATGGTGGGCAGCCATGTGAAGGGAATGCTGTGGAAATAATCATGTGCAACATTAGACCTTGCCCAGGTGAGAATCCACCAATAAGCAAAACTTGCATCTTTCTAACTCCTACAAAGGAGTTATAATTACCTTTTCTTCTTTATTGTGAAGAGATATTATGGCCTCAACCCTTGAACGTATTCATTTTCTGTGTTCTTAGTCCTGTCTCATGGATGAACTTGTGAAGGTATGACATTAATCAGTGTTACATCAAATCCCTGATATAACTGAACATGATAAAAGGCTCTAAACTGTGGTGTATTTTTAATCATGTAGATTTAATCAAATTAATGGAATTTTAGAGATAATGAGGACCTTAGATAACAGCTAATCCAGTCATTCATTTTCACATGAAATAAATGAAGCCTAGAGAGGTTAAAGACCTGCCCAGAAACACACAGCTGGTGAGGAGTAAAATAATATTAGCTACCATTCACTAAATACCTGTCATGTGCTAGGAACCATGCTCAGTACTTTATCTACATGTTGTTTTTGACTTTGTGAAACAACGCTACAACATAGGTATTTTAGGGTTCTAGGTATCTTCACTGTAAGAATCTTTGCTGCAGGCAGTTTTGCTGCACAACTAAACAGACCATAAGACAATTTTGCTGTAAAAGATAAAATAAAAGAGGGACATTTAAAAGGATATAATTAAGATGAAAAATTAAAAACAAAATTTTTAAAACATTTTGTCATGAAAAATGAAAATACAGAAAATATTTGAATACATTTAAAATGTGTGTAAATTCATTTTATAGTTGTATTGGGGTATGTCTTAGAAAACGATGATACGTCCTTTCTCAAAGTTTATCATTAAGGATTCAGGATCTTATGTTGGACATCATAAATTCTTTTTGATATACAAAAAATCTGCTGTAAGTCTTTTCAGATATCCCTGAACTTAAAATGAACAGATGAGGGACGCTGCTATTTCTTATCAATATATGTAACATACATAACTGGTCATATATATCTGGACTACATTTAAATGTTCCATCACATTCTCAGTCCTTATATTTCACCAAATCATCTAAGCCAGATTCTGTCCCAAATACCAAAATTCTGGCTACATAATGTTCTCCACTATCAAATAGCAAACATTTTCACCATTTTCAAGAAACTTACCGGGAAGCATATAACCGTTTCCTTTTGCAGGGATAAGAGGAGCTTGATTCTTTTGCCTCCAACTTCTAATATTGTATGATAGATTTGATAAAGACAGCTTAGAGAGCAATCTGTGGTATCTGAATTAGCTAAAGAATCTATAGTTAATGCTCTTGAAGACCATTATGAATTACTAGCCGCCCCTTTTATATTTGCCATAGCTTGGTAAACTTTTGCTTTTGACAGGTGAGACGGGTGGTGTGCTCACCAAAGGATTTGCAAACCGATATATTATCATTTTAGCATAGTATGCGATCTGGCTTTACACGCTCTTATTTCACATTTCCAGTAAGTTTTCTTATCACCGTATTTTCTATCAAGTCATTATACAGAGCTGTTATCATCCACTATTTTAAGACCCTCACATCTGCTCGTCACTGTAGCAACCATTATGAGGCCTAAGATGTATATAATATAAAAATGGGAGCACTGAGTCAATGGAGAAATGAAACCACTGTCACCTAGTTGAAACCAAACTGTCAAACCTGTCGATCGTTGTTTTATCTTTCACAGCAAAATTGCCTTACAGCCAATTAGTTGGTGGCAAAACTGTTTGGGGCAAATATTCTTACAGTGAATATACTGGGTGTGGTATATTAGGGCTCTTTCAGGTTAAAGTGACAGAAATCAAACTTAAATACTAAGCTTACATAGAAAATTCTACTTTCAGGTATGATTGAATCCAGGGATTTGGCTAATGTTTTTACTAGCATGTTTTCACTAGCATGTTTTCCATCTCTCATCTCTGCTTTCTTTTCTTTGGCTTTATTCTCCATTAAACTCTTTCCATGTGGTGGGAAATAGGACTTCCGGCAGCTGGCTCACAGCGGCCTTATAATCTAAGGCCTCAGAGGAAAAAAGTTCCTCTCTCTCTCTCATAATTTGTATCAGCCTCTGAGAAAGAACCCTGTTTGACTTTGTTTGGGTCCCAGGCTCACCTCTGAACTCAGGGAGTCCAGGAGAAGGATACTGCTCTGAGAGCCAGCTTGGGCTACTTGCCCACCGTGTATCAAGAGGGGCAGGGTTTCTTGTTTGACAGCCTGAAAGAAATCATATGGAATAGAAGAGTGGCTGTTCATTCATTAATTCATTCTTTTAATCATTCATTCATCCAACAGATACTTATTGAGCACCATTCTAACTGCTGGAGTTAAGCAGTTAGAATGGTGCTCAATAAGCACCAATGGTGTCTGATAAGCAGACAGGACAAACTCAAAGAGTTGAAGTGATAGAGCATAACTGGGAGAGCCACCCTAGCTGAGATGGTCTAAAAAAGGGATATTGACAAACAAAAATGAGATAGTTACCCTCTGCATTGGATATTGCATTCTATTGTACAGAAAAGGAAACTAAGATTCAGAAAGTATATGATAATTAATTCATTGAGGTTACATACCTACTAAAAAGTGAATTAAGGATTTGAACCCAGGTCTGTCTGATTCCCAAGCCAATTTGCTTAGATCCTGGGTGTCTTGATTTGCAGTTCAGAACTTCTATTACATTACAAAAATTAAATAACTGTTATGAAATCTTAAAATAAACCAAAAGCCAAGTTTCTTTAATCTTGAAAAATTAGAAATCTAATTATAATAGAATAATATATCAAAGCAAAAAGAACCAGAAATACTGGATTAGAGCAATCTTTGTACAGTTTGTCAGCTATGATATCTAATGTCTATATAATGAAAAGGTAAATGATATTAGTAAATGTCATAAAACAAAAGTCAGGATTTTTTTTCTCTTCATGTTGAGTAACTATTGGCTTACTGCTGTTTTGCTCAATTTTCTATTGGCTTACTGTTCTTCAGACTTTCTTTGGTTATCTCCCAGCCTCTATATTGATTGAATTTAGCTGTGATTTTGTCATATTGTCAGTGGTGTTCTGGATCTTGCCACCGAGAGCATGTATATCTTCCCACTGAGAGTTTAGTGACATCATATTAGTAGGAAGATATTGACCATAGTGGGAGTGTTTCACACCACAAATATTGCAGATACTATAAATCAGAGTTTCCCTCCCTACTCCCAGAGAGCTGGTTGTTAAACATTTATCAGTATACCACTGCAAAATGGGCAAATAGCTAAAGATAGTCTTTTTCATCCAGGGGGGTATGTCAGCATCTTAGGGACTGAAGAGATTTTCTTTTTATACATTGTTGGATTCAACTTGCTAATATTTTGTTGAGAATTTTTACATCTACGTTCATGAGAGATATTGGCCTGTAGTTTCCTTTTCTTATAATGTCTTTGTCTGGTTTTGGTATTAGGGTAACGCTGGTCTCATAGAATGAGTTAGGAAGTAGTCTCTCTGCTTCTATCCTCTGAATGAAAGGTAGAGAATTGGTATAATTTTTTCCACAAACATTTGGTAAAATTCAGCAGTAAACCCATCTGGTACTGGTGTTTTCTGTTTTGGAAGGTTATTAATTATTGGTTCAATTTCTTTAATAGATGCCATCTCTTTTATTTCTGATATTAATAATTTGTATTCTCTCTCTCTTTTTTTCTTGGTTAGCCTGGCTAGAGCCTTATTGATTTTTATTGATCTTTCCAAAGAACCAGCTTTGGGTTTTATTGATTTTTATCTATTGATTTCCTATTTTCATTTTCACTGATTTCTGCTCTAATTGTTACTATTTCTTTTCATCTTACATTGGATTTAATTTGCTCTTCTTTTTTAGTTTCCTAACATAGAAATGTAGATAATTTATTTTGATCTTCTTTTCTAATATATGCATTCAATACTATGAACTTCCCTCTAAGCATTACTTTTGCTGCATCCCACAAATTTTGATAACTTGTGTTTTCGTTTTCATTTAATTCAAAATATTTTTAATATCTCTTGAGATTTCTTCTTTGACCTAGGTATTATTTAGTAGTGTGTTGTTTAGTCTCCACATATTTGGGGATTTTGCAGCTATCTTTCTGTTATTGATTTCTAGCTTGATTCCATTGTGATCTGAGAGCAGACATTATATGATTTCTATTCTTTTAAATTTGTTAAAGTGTATTTTATGGCTCAGCATGTGTTCTACCTTGGTGAATGTTCCATGTGAGCCTGAGAAGAATGCTTATTCTGCTGTTGTTGGATGAAATAGTATATAGATGTCAACTACATCCAGTTGATTGATGTTGTTCTTGAGTTCAATCATTTCCTTACTGATTTCCTACCTGCTGGATCTGTCCATTTCTGATAGAGGAGTATTGGAGTCTCCATCTATTATGGTGGATTCATCCATTTCTCTTTGCAGTTCTGTTAGTTTTTGCCTCACATGGTTTAATGAGATTTTCTTTTAGTAAAAATTTGTGCTTAATCAAACTTATAGAAAAGTTGCAAGAATAGTACAAGGAACTTCTGTATACCCCTACCCAGATTCACCTATTGTGTATATTTCCTAAAACAAGAACATTCTTTTTTATAAAGTTATCAAAATCAAGAAATTTAACATTCATACAATACTAATTAAGTCTTATTACCTAATCCACAGTTCACATTCAAATTTTATTAGTTGTCCCAGTCGTATATGCTTCATAACTCTTTTTCCCACTGCAAGATCTAGTCCAGGATCACACTTGCGTTTATGCGTCAAGTCTCTTTAGTCACTTTCAACTGGAACAATTCCTTAGTCACTTTTTACCTTTTATGGCCTTGCTATTTTTTAAGTATACAGGCTAATCATTTTGTAAAAGAGTTTCCATTTAGATGTGTCTGATATTTCTTCATGATTAGATTCAGGTTTTGCATTTTGGCAGAAACATCACAGAAATGGTTTTGTGTCCTTCTCAGTGCATCATATGAGATAGCACATGATGTCAGAATTTGTCCCAAGCTGGTGATGTTAACTTTGTTCACTTGTTTAAAGTGGTGTCTTCCACTGTGTAGTTACTATTTTTACCTTTGTAACTAATAAGTATTTTGTAGGGAAACTTTAAGACTTCATAAACATCTTGTTTCTTATCAATCTTGAGTCTACTAGTTTTAGCATCTACTTATGATTTATTTTTGTTTTAAATCAGTTATTGCTATGATCTTACAAAACATTTATAACTCCATCATATCTTCTACATCTATTATTGGCTTTCTTTTTTTTTTTTCATTCCTTTTTTTTTTGCTCTTTGGCCATGCCATGCGCCATGTGGGATCATAGTTCCCAATCAGGGATCGAACCCACACCCTCTGCATTGGAAGCACAGAATCTTAACCACTGGAACGCCAGGGAAGTCCCCTACTGGCTTTCTATTATAAGAAAGAATTTTCTTTCTCTTTCTCCTTTTTTTTCAGTTATATCAGTAAGAACTCAAATATCATTTCATTCAGTGGTTTAAAATGCACTACTGTCTTCATTTATTGTGATGCACAAATTGTCCTAGATATGGTTAGTGGAGATCCCTTGAGGGATCCTAGCTTCAGTGTCCTCTTGATATGTCCCCATGATTTCATGAACGCTTCGACTTTCTGGTACGAATTGATATTTTAGGCCTATCTTGTCCTCCCCCAGTTAGAAGATATTTCTAAACTGACAATCCTCCCTCTAAAAAAGATGGGTATCTTCTGGGGTAGGCCATCCTGCTGCCATTTGAGTCAATCATAAAAAATATATTGTTACAGATTAAAGAATGAGCTTTTTTGGGGTAGGCCATCCTGCTGCCATTTGAGTCAATCATAAAAAATATATTGTTACAGATTAAAGAATGAGCTTTTTTTAAGTGTTATTCTGAAAATCGTTGAGAACTTTGAGTGAAGAATAGCAGTACTAGCTCAGAGCTCACACTCATGTAATACTGTGTGTCTTATACTGCTCAAGGACTTTTCATCTATCAACTCATTATTCCTCATGCCCATCCTAATAAAGTAGGTTCTTTGCTTATCCACATATGGCAGATGGTGAAACTAGGCACACAGAAGCCAAGTAACTTGTCAAGAATCGTACAGCTAGTAAGGGCAGAGTGGTTATTCAGGCCCAGGGCGTCTGCTCCAGAATCCCTGCTCATAAGCACCATGCTCTCCTACCTTTCCAGAATCAGAACTGCAACACAGTATAACAACCAACTCATCTATTATATTTTACTTTTTTTTTTCAATGTACTAATTCCTCCATAGCTGTTTTCTTTTGTATTATATTATTTAGATACCATGATGTTTTATGCCTTCTCTGGTTTATATTGTCTTTCCTCTTTTTTCTTGCTATCGTTCCACTCACATAAAGGAAACATTTCAACTCTACCACATTTTATGCCATGAAATTTAATTTTGGTTAGGGTTTTCTGTATTGACTTAAAAAAATTAAAAGGATCTTAAGCTGGAAACCTCTATTCATATATAATAGAAACTACACAGATAATAAATGAATAAATGTCACCTAATTGTAGTCCTCCAAAAAATGCATGTATCATAAGTCTTTATATTGTAAGAGATAAAGACTTTTGTTAACCAACAGCCTTGAAAATGGAACATATTAAAATAATTAGAATGGCAGAATTTTGAAATCCCATAGTCCATATATAAGAACCATGAGCATCAGTAATCTGAATTAATAAAGAAGTAGTCTTGAGCAATACTTGCCATTTAATTAAAGGCTTTCTTCTTTCCTTTTATGTTTAGTCAAATAATTTTTATTACAGATTCTTGTCAGCTGAAATAAATTTGTGTGACTGTGTCTAAAAAGTATAAGAATATGTAGTCAATTCAACTAGAAAACAGTTAATTAAAAGAAAATTCAATATGTGTTTTAAAATATTTTCCAAACAAAGCAACCAAATGATAATTCCATTCCTTG
Organism: Balaenoptera acutorostrata; assembly: GCF_949987535.1. Lineage (NCBI taxonomy): Eukaryota > Metazoa > Chordata > Mammalia > Artiodactyla > Balaenopteridae > Balaenoptera > Balaenoptera acutorostrata. Next base: position 148,001,884 of record NC_080064.1, read on the forward strand.
TTTTTCAACTTATTCTTATAGATTGTGTTAAGAGAATATTTAGACAAGACCTTACGGCCCTATGGTTCATATCTTGGTTAAACTGGGTGACCACAACAACAAACTTTTTGAGCCCTACATCTAGAAAATACCCCTCAACAGAACTATGACCTGATACTGACTTATACATAAGAGAAACCATAATGTTGATTCTCAGCCCCTGAACCTGGTAGGAAACATAATGTTGTTCCAGTCTTGTGGTCAGATGGTGTAATATGTTAGTTACTAAAAGGAAGGCCTTAATATCATTCCTTGGAAACTACTGGTCAATTTTTACTGTTGTTTAGGAAGCAGGTGAGTGTGTTATTTAGAACTCTTAATTCATGAATATTATGTAATGGGGAAAATTTTTCAAAGAGTTACAACTGTGCAAATCATCATGTTGTTGAAAGGTCCAAGTACATTTTAAATGTGAAGCTGAATCAGGCTTAAAGATGTGGCCTTGCAGTCTGGGGTCCAGGTTATCATTATGGAGACATTTGTATTTGTCCATAACCGCATCTAGATTTGTTATACAGCTTTGCTTCTTAGCTTCTGGTCCCTTCCACTTTCCCCAGAGCTTAGAGTACAAATACTTAGCTAGGGTTAAAAGCTCAGATTTTATTTACATATAGTAGTTTGCTTAAATTTAATTTTAATAAAATAACCCCTTTGAATAATTTAAAGTATTTATTTTGGCATTAGGTAGCCTTCTGAACTTCCTGATAGACACTAATTCTCATGAAAATCTAACCAGGATGGGAAAGGAAGAACATCATTTGTTATGTTTCCTTTGGTTCAATTTCAATTATTTTAGATTCTGGGCTAATTGAACTCATTACTGAGTTATTTATTTGTATAATTTTGTTTTTTTAACAAACATCGTTCTGTGACTTGAAACTCTGTCTCTTGGGATGTTTGCAGTTCATGGAGCATGGAGTACTTGGCAGCCTTGGGGTACATGCAGCATAAGTTGTGGGAAGGGTACCCAAACAAGAACAAGACTGTGCAACAACCCGCCACCATCGTTTGATGGATCCTACTGTGATGGAGCAGAAACACAGATGCAAGTTTGCCATGAAAGACACTGTCCAGGTAAGATAAATACAATGTTTGTACCCTTAGTAAATTAACATCTATCTCTGATCTAGGGAATATTTCAATAAGAATCAGTGTCAATAAGAACACCACTCAACCTATCAATGCCCAGAGTTTAACTTGATCATTTTTAAGTAGTAACAGAGCACATATGTTTTTCTTTAACCCAGTTGATGGCAAGTGGGCCACTTGGACCAGTTGGAGCACCTGCACCGTGTCCTGTGGAGGAGGCGCCAGACAACGAACAAGGGACTGCTCTGATCCTGTGCCCCAGTATGGAGGCAACAAGTGTGAAGGGAGTGATGTGCAGAGTGATTTTTGCAATAGTGACTCTTGTCCAAGTGAGTGTTGGAAATAGTGAGTCAACATTATACTTTCTTAAGTTTCATTATGGACTCAAGTCCGTAAAGTTATAATATAGTCTGTTACTTGATTTGTCTACCTCTGGTTTAGGATATCAAAATGTTGCATGGTTTCTGTTTTGTCTAATACCATAGATGCCACTGATTTATATGGGCAGGGGCTAGGGCACCCTTCCACGCTAACTGGTAAAGATGTTGATTCTTTTATGGAGGCAGGCAGGTGGCTCTCTGCCTTAATTTAGTCACCAAGCTAGAATTTTAGACCATAGCAGTATTTGAATTCACTGTATCCTGAATGTTATAGCTTGACTCCTCAGAGATCTTTTCTCATTCCTATCCTCCAGCTCCTGGAAAACTCTAAGGCTCAGTAAATGTAGGTTAAATGAAATTGCACAGTCACTGGGATGTATTCTGTTTCTAGTCAAACCAACAACCAAACCACCTGCCTTTGGAATTTGCTTATTTATAGATTTGTGTGTTTCTTTTCAGTTCCTGGAGAGAGTCTTTCCATATTTTTTGGATGAATGTCATTCTTTAGCACTTCTCCAATGGTTCTGTGTTGTAGCTCATGGTAACTGGAGTCCTTGGAGTGGCTGGGGAATGTGCAGCCGGACGTGTAATGGGGGGCAGATGCGGCGGTACCGCACATGTGATAACCCTCGTCCCTCCAATGGAGGAAGAGCTTGTGGGGGCCCAGACTCCCAGATCCAGAGATGCAACACTGACATATGTCCTGGTGAGCTTCCCGACTCCTGGCCGTAGAACAAGTAAAGCATTTCATTAGTGCTCATTGTAGTAGCCCATCATTTCAGATCTTAAAATGGAAGTTGTATAGGCAGAGTTACCCTAAGTGTAGGTTTTAAAACCTATTTGTTAATATCAACCATTCCATTCTTGTTCACAGTGGATGGAAGTTGGGGAAGCTGGCATAGTTGGAGCTGGTGTTCTGCCTCTTGTGGAGGAGGTGAAAAGACTCGAAAACGGCAATGTAACAATCCGGTACCATCCAAAAGTGGTCGCCCCTGCCTAGGAGATGCTACTCAGGTATCCAGATGCAATATACAAGCATGCCCAGGTAAGCAACTAAGTTAGACTTTGGCAGGACCACATTTACAGACTTTCCACATATTAAAGAAAGGTGTCACTCTGAGCCCTCAAATTACAAAACAGTGCCAACTCTGGAAGGAAGAAATAGGAAAAGTGCACTTTTTTCCCCCTCGTTGGTGCAGCTCTACACCAAAGCTCATGCTGGATTTTAGTCTCTGATTGCCCTCTTCCAGGCTCCCTTGTAAAAGGAAATAGTCTGCACAGCCGTATAGTAGTCCTGGGCTTGAGGGGTAAAAGGGCGTGGAAGAGTGGGAAAGCCAGGCTGAGATTCCAGGTGGAAAAATGAGGGTGGGGTAGAAACTGAATATCTAATAGAAATACACAACTGGAGGCTGTTCTTTCACAGATGGAAATATGGAGAACATGAGTGTAGACAGTAAAATAGGGCAAATTCAGCTCAAGGAAAAAGATTAGGGGGAGTTCAACTACCATAATTCAAGTCAGTCATGCAACATGGCTAGATATTGTAAGTGATGCAAAAATTCAGAAGGAACAAAGTCAGAACTCTAGAACTCATGGACTTTAAAAAAAGTTTATTGGAGTCCCAAGAAATGGTGGATAATACTAAGGGTACTTATCTCAAAGGACAGGCTTCCTAAGTGCTATAAGAAGACCAAAAAGAATATTTTCACATTGTTGAAATATTGAGATACCGTTGGACTTTCCAAATGTTTAAGGTTGCCTTAGAAATAAAATATCCCTGAAAATCCAGAAGGCCCATTTGGCAGAGTGAGAGAAAGGAGTTACATGAAAAGATTTATAGGCTGTAGGCATGCTGAAAGGGCAAATATCTATCAGTCAGATGTTCACCATATCTTCTTAACGTGTCACTGATTACCAAAGATGTTGAGGCTCTAACCTGTAGGCATGGTGATAGGTCTCATTTCAGCTGAGACATTTTGTAGCTCAACTTCTCATGGTATCAGGGCCCCGGTGACAGAAGGAAGTCCAAATAGGCAGACAATTTGGATTACAGGGTCTGGCAGAGAGTTTGAAGGATCCCAACTAGGTAGACAGAACTAGGAGATGTCTGTCGAGCACTGAGATTCAAGTTCCTCTGTGAGACTAGAGAATCAAGGTCGAAATGGGAGGCCATGCTCCTTAGTGATGATCCAGAGAACTAAGTAAATTAATGATCCTTCTACCCTTCTCTTGCCCTGCTTAGGACTAAGGATAAGAGCAAATGTAGCCGACCAGGTCCTGACTGGCCCTCCTGTGTACTTTCCTGCATCATCTTGCTGCATGGTTCCCATCACTCACTAAGCTCGCTACTCTTGGCTTCTCAGATGTGACAAGCCACCAGCTCCCAAAAGGGTGACATATGCTGTTTCCTCTACACGGAAAGCCCTTTTCCTGCCTTCCTTGACTTAGCTAAGACCTTAACTTTCTTCAGATCTTCAATCTATTTTTACCTCCTTCTCAGACTTCCCTGAGTAGTAGATATCCTATTCATTAAGATATACATTTCATTTTTACATTTATTTGTGGAATTCTAATTAATGTTTATCTCCCCTATTCAGACATAAGTGCTATGAAGGCAGGCTTCATGTCTTTTTTATTTTCTTTCTTACCATTGTATCCTCAGTACTTGATGAACAAATGAATATAATCCAGAACATGAAGGGTGAATCAATGTGAAAAAAATGTTTCCTCTCACTAGTAAAATAATGCAAATTAAAATGGTGAAACACTTTACTTATTGACTTTTCTCAGACGGAATACAATTGTATTTCTCCCCAGTATATAATACATGATAACAATATCTGAACCACCTAGCGATTGTTTTAAAATATATTCAATTAAAAGGCATTAAATAATGAATATTTTTAAATTTAACTGTTAGCCTCTTCCCAGTACATTTCCCTCTCTTGTCAAAGCATGTACTCCTTAACCACCAGTTCTGTGTTAGTAACCAGTAGTTTTGTTGAACAATGGAAAGAAGGCATAAAATTACTGTAGAGTTACTTTTAAAAGATTGTATGATTGTTTTTCAACATAATTGTCTTGGTATGGATCTTGCAACAATGTTAAAAGTACAATATTCTTCTCAAATTTTTCTCAAGTTAAACATTTTCCAATATATTTGTAATATGAAGAGCTTGGTAAGCCCTTGATCTGAAACTCAAGACTGAACAATAACCCTTAGATACTTCACATTTATGTTGACAGTGACCTGTCACAAGACTTTGGAGCTGTTTTGTTGGCGATCCCTCCTTTCCCCTCCGTGTTCTCTTGAAGGAGGCGATAGATGAAAGAATATGTGTTTTGATGACAAGCAGATCTGTGTTCATATCCTCACTCTACTGCCTCTTAGCTGGGTAATCGTGGGAAGAGTCACTTGATTTCTCTGAACTTTATTTTCCTAGTCTGCAAACTGTGGCTATTTAAAACTACCTTATAGGATGTTTGCTGGAATTTAAGGAGTTAATGTGTATTAAGTGCTTACTGTAGCACGCATGACATGCTCAATAAACTCTCATTATTATCATCATTTCATCACCATCACCAAACACATACTTTATTTTGGCTTTGGGACCGGGTGCCGAATGAATTCTTTGGATTGTGAAATAATACTATGATGTGCGTAGATTGGAAGGATCCTAGATTTATATGGGTTGATGAGTGTTACATGAGAGTAGAATGTTTTGAAAGCTTATTTATTTCACTCTTAAATTCAGATGTCATATGATCTTTTAAATGTTTGAGAGAAGACTTGGAGCATCTTTGAATACTGGCTTTCTTTTCTCCCATGTAATGTTGATGAAATTGTTTCCTTATCCAAGAATGTTTTTTCTTCCCGCAATAGGTGGGCCCCAGCGAGCCAGAGGAAGTGTTATTGGAAGTATTAATGATGTCGAATTTGGAATTGCTTTCCTTAACGCCACGGTAACAGATAGCCCAAACTCTGATACCAGAATAATACATGCCAGAATTACCAATGTACCTCGCAGTCTCGGTAAGTCTCTTTGCTTACAAAAGTTGTTAATAAGCCTCTTTTTAAAAACATATATTTTTCTTTTTCATCTATTATTAAAATTTCTAGAGGATGCGACTACTACGTGATCAGTATAATAGTTTTATATATTAGTTTTATCCTTAGTTTTATCCTTAGTTATATTAGTTTTATCCTTAGTTTTATCCCAGTGGTAAACACTTAAAGACACATGAGATACTGATATTTATTTTGTTGTTATTCAAGTTTATTTAGGATTCATCCTTTTGAATAACATGCTATGAATAATAATAATGGACTGTAAATATTTTGCTCTGATATCTTATTTATCCCTTTTTCTCTAGGTCCAGCAATGAGAAAGATAATTTCCATTCTAAATCCCATTTATTGGACAACAGCAAAGGAAATAGGAGAAGCAGTCAATGGCTTTACCCTCACCAATGCGGTCTTCAAGAGAGAAACCCAAGTGGAATTTGCAACTGGTTAGTACCAGCTGAACTTACTATTCTATTACTATTTAAGAATATGATTGCTTTAAATGTTGATGGTTAAGAAAAATACATTATATGTTCCCACAGAGAATAATTTCAAAGTTTTGTTGCCATCTTAGCATAAATGATATAAAAGCAAGTTTATATTTTCCTATAAACTTTTACTGACATGGGTCTATAAGAGGCCATGTGTTTTCAAATAGTATAGTGATTTTTATAGTCTAAAAGCTTTTTTTCCCTCATCTTTCCTGTATCTGTTCTCTTTAAATCCTTAGAGAGCGTTTTGAAGGCCAAACAGAGCAGGAAGATGAGCCATTGCTAATGTTAATTAAAGGCTTTTGTCTATGATCCTGAGAGTCAATTAGGATATCTTATAGGGATTCTTTAATCAAAAAAATGGAAATAAAAACAAACAAATCTAAACACTTTTCGCTTTGTCCTTAGTCTTAATGAATACGTATTAGCAATTCATGGCCCTTTCCAAGGGTCTACAGCTTTTTATAGACCTCCATTTCTAGCATCTTTGAAGGTGGTCAGCTCAGCAGCAGTGATCTTTAAGAAAGAAGGGCTGAGGGAGGGCATAGCTTTAATCAGCCCAGAAGACATGTGGGTCTCTGTATGGCAATCCACTTACGAAGATGCCCCTTTGCTACTTCTTATTTTTCTTTAAGCATTTTTGAAATATTTATTTATTTGGCTGCGCCAGGTCTTAGTTGTGGCACATGGGATATCCCGCACGCGGCAATGAAGATCCCCTTCGCAACTTCGTAAAGCATCCGAAAGAACAAAGCCCTGGGGCCAGACTTCTGGCTATTGCCAGTCTGCCTGGTCAAGCTTTCTGTCCCTTTTCACAGGCAAGCGATCCATTTTTGTAGAACTGCCTTTCTCTTGCTTGTGTGTTAAAAGTGTGGAATCCTTCACCTAATCATAGGCTACATTTTTGCCACATAAAAAGAGATTGTAGAATCAACTTAATTCAATCAACCTAAGTCTTTAATTTGGGGACTAAGTGCTAATTTAATTCTCTTATGATCTGTGTTTAATCAAGTTTGAAGTACAGTAACATAGCTGAACTGGTATATAAAGTAAATCTGCTCTGTGCTTACACAAACCATATATATATATATATATATATATTGCTATTGAAATGAACAAATTCTAATTCCTAGGAGAAATCTTGCGGATGACTCACGTTGCCCGGGGCTTGGATCCCGATGGAGCTTTGCTGGTAGATATCGTTGTGAGTGGCTATGTCCTGCAGCTGCAGTCACCTGCTGAAGTCACTGTGAAGGTAAAATGCTAGGATAACTTGCCTTCGCTGTTTATTGGAGTAACAATAAGAGTAGGAGTTAAAGATCATAACAAGAGTGCAGAAAACTTGTGTAGTTTCCCTTGTTCACTTTGGGGAGTAAATGTCTAAACCACTGAAGTTAGGAATGGCTATCTGGTCTTTGTTTAAAAATCTTTAGGGACAAGTCTTTATAAGCTCTTAGTAGTTTTATTACCCTGCTTATCAGGACCAAGATCACAGCTTTGTTGATTTAAGCCATTTGTTTAACTTTTTGTAGACAAAGAGAATAGTAATTCTTGCATTAAAGTTTTTGTAGACCATCTGTAGAAGTATTCCAGAAATTAAAGAATGATAACAATCACCCTTTCACATTTTTTCTTTTTTTTTGACCTACAACTGAGTCCCTTATTAAACTATAACTTATGACACTAAAATTATGAAACTAAGGTATTTACAATTAAAAGGTTCAAATTTTAGTTCCTGAACACTACTGTACCATTACGATTTTATTTAGAATTATATATTTTTATCCCCTAAGCCTTTTTTTTTTTTTTTAATCTCATTCTACATCTCATAGTACCCTCAAGAAAAAAAATAGGATGAGCCATGCTAATCCTCACATCTATACTGTCCTTCTTAGGATTACACAGAGGACTACATTCAAACAGGTCCTGGGCAGCTGTATGCCTACTCAACCCGGCTGTTCACCGTTGATGGCATCAGCGTCCCATACACATGGAACCATACTGTTTTCTATGATGAGGCACAGGGAAGAATGCCTTTCTTGGTAGAAACACTTCATGCATCCTCTGTGGAATCTGACTACGACCACTTAGAAGAGACATTGGGTTTTAAAATCCATGCTTCAATTTCCAAAGGTAATTCGGTTAAAGGAAAGTACAGCTCTTTAAGCTATGCAGTCCTTTCTAAATGGGTAAAAGAATCGCGTTGACGCCATTCAAAATAAGGATATTAAGGTATAGACTGAACACGATAACATGGTTTTCATGTGTGTTGCCCATGTTTTGTAGGTAAAGTCCTGTGGTAAGGCCAATCCCACTGGCATTCTAGTACATTTAGTTGACTAATAGGCATCTTCATATGGCATAGTGGAGTTGGTACCGTTCTAGCCTATGTACACAGAGAGGTTTAAGAATATATCCTCTGTCAACGATTTTTCTTTGGGTAATAAAGTCCATTTGTTCTTGTTCTGAATCTTATATTTGACAAGAATTTTTTTAATTCCTGAAGCATGATGTAAAGGTGTATCTGAACCTAAACTAGCCAAAAATGTTTCCATATTTTAAAAGCAGCTTTTAAAAACCGGGAGGCAATCATTTCAGCTGTCATTTCTTGTTCTTGGAAATTATAACTTTTGAACTGCTTTCCCTTGATCTCAGCAGTCTCCCTATGCTGTGTGGTGCTTTGATGTGTCTATACGCTGAGATTTCCTTTTCAGTTGTAAGAGGCAACACGACAATTAGCATTCCACATCCCACGGGGTTTTGATGCTAGGAGATACTTGCATGTGGTTATGTTATAGGCACTAACTGTTTGAATGACTTTAGCTTTGAACTTTACGCTCTCATGAGACACTTCAAATGATTCAGAGTGGCCTGGTGAATGTATGTGTTTTGCTTTGTGCTGGCTTTCCTAAAATAGATGCAAGTAGATTTTTAACCATCATTTTGCTTATCATGCTCAGCACATACTCTTAAAATTCATTTTCACTGTTTACTCTTGCTTTCATCAGTTGTGCATGTGACTGTTTTCTTCTTCAGCATCTATCAGAACTGCTTCATCAAATTTGAGGTCATAGTAATGTAGGAGTATATTCACATTTTTTTGAGCTAATCACAGATTCACGAAGCCTCATAGCCAGTAGAGCCCGTAGCCCTACACCTTCTGCATCCACATGTTGTCACCACCACCTCATTTTACTATTGTCATGCATGTTAAGGTAACTTGGACAAAAGAAAAGAGCCACTGGAATGAAGAATTATGTTTTCTTTTCCCCAATAATACTTACTTTTCAAATTTAACCTCTGTTTCTACTTTTTCCAGTACTCCATATAATTTTTAAAAAGATAACTTAGCACAAGACTTTAGTTAAAAATGAATTTATATCATCTGGGACCAGAGACATTAAAGTGATTTTTGAAAAGTCATGTACACTTTCTACCCAGTCGTGTAAGTCCTCTAAACCTGAAACTGCTTGAAGATCTTTATGGTTTAAGGGTGTTGGGGGACTTGGGTCCCATAATAGAAGGAAACACTATAGGACATTTAAAACCCCTTACTATCCTTGGATGCTATGATTCTATGAATTACATCTGATGTAGGTGCCCACTGGTTGTTGGTATTGTTCCTGTGAGTTGCAAGAATTTTGTACCTGCAATTTCTTTGACCACCAGGGAGCAAGCTTGCATTCTTAGTTGCTTGACCAGCATGTTCTTTCTCTTTGTTGGGTCTAGACTAGACCTATGGTTACAATGCAATTAGAATTGCAGAGAGCTTGATGAAAGTTCAGATTTCTAGGTACAAAGATTTTAGTTTAGCTAGTCTAAGGTAGGGCCTTGGAGTCTGTATTTTTAACACAGCCCCTAAATGATTCTATTGTAACCAGTCTTTACTCTGGCATTCGGAAACTACTAGTCAAGACAACTCACAAATATAGAAATTTTTAATAATTATATGAATTTATATCTTTAAAATTAAATGATTCTATTGTAACTGGTCTTTACTCTGGCATTTGGAAACTACTAGTCAAGACAATTCACAAATATAGAAAATTTTTTAAATTATATGAATTTATATCTTTAAAATTAAATGATTTTCAAAATATAGTTATAAAACATATTTATATTTTTACAAATTAAGCAGAAGAAGATATCAGAAACAATAAAGGAAAAGAAATTTAACTACAAATAAAATTTTTAAAGCTTCCTCATGGGAGAAAAACAAAATACATAGTTTTTCTTTGTGTATATTTAAACTTACTTGCATTACATATTATGGACAACTATGATTACCCTTAATATATAGAAGAACCTTAAAAATCAATAAGAAAAAGGCAAATACCCCAATAGAAAAATACGTAGTCTGTGAACAGGAAATTCACAAAGGAAGAAATAATAATGACAAAATGAAGGTGAAAAACTGTACTTCCTTAATAAGCAAAGAAATGTAAATTAAAACAATGAGGTTCCGTTTTCCAGTTATCATTGTCAGAGATTAAAATATAGGATAACCACTCAGTATTGGAGAGGTATAGGAAACAAATACCCTCCTACACTGCCAGCAGAGATTGTAGATTTATTGGACATTTCTGGAAAACAGTATGTATCAGTAGCCTCTCAAATGTTCACATCTTTTTAGTTATCTCATTCTAGGAGTCTGCCCTGAGAAAATCACAGAAATGGCCAAGAATAAATGTCCTGAAAGAGGTAAATATGTAAATAATGGCACAGATGTATGATAAACTCTTAAACTAAATATTCCTTCAAAAGTACTCTAATGATTGCTTATTTATTCATTTAAAAATATTTATTGAGTACCTACTGTATACCACATACTGCTCTAGGTATTGACAGTATAGCTATAAACAAGTGACAAAGGAGAATGTACATGACATAACAATCATTGAAAAATAGTACACAATATGATCCAAACCTGGGTTGCCCACATCACAGTGATTGTAAGGAAACCTTTATACTGGTTAAAAACACAGATTCCCAGGCTTCTTCCTTGGCAGTTCTGACTGGGGTAGGGCCAAAGGGATCTATATTTTTAATAAGCTCTCCAAGAGATTTTACGATCAGTAAAGTTTGGCAACTATTAGTCTGTAAAGGATCCTAACTTAATTTTTTGAAGTATATACTGATAGATGTGACTGCAAGGAAAAGCACCAAAATCTTGGCAGTAGTTTGTTCCAAGTGGCAAGGTTACAGGGAATTTTGTACTTTTTAAAGTTTCTAAAATTATACATTACTGTAACACAAACAAATATTTTGTATGGTCTCCCTACTATGTCAAAAAGTAAATCATAATATAATTCAAAATAACATGATTTAATTACAACAGAAAGAATAAATAAAAGGAAAATAGTTGATAACAAAATATTATGTATTTCAATATGAAAATCTTTAGACATTACTACACTGGAAGTTAAGAGAGAAGTATTTACATGGCTGAACCAATATTTAGAGCCCCAGTGTGATTTCTTTAAAAAACATTGAGTAATTCTTGGTAATGTTCTGAATAAAACAATGTACAATCAACCATCCATTTATATGACAGTTGCATTTCTGGGAAGTTCATTGTATATTTTAATCACACAAAAAAACCGTTTAATATGTGGAAGATGGGTTCTAGCCTTAGATAATTACAAACAGCTTTCTCGCTTCCACGACAATCTTTCAGGGCAAGGGACACATCTTCATCTTGCATCGTTATCCCACACATTGCAATATTTAAAACCTTCCCCAGGGTCTTCCCCACTCCCTAAATTTAAATAGGCTTCCCTATTAAATCATGTCATCACCATGACAACCAAAGTCTCTCCCAAAAACCTTCCCAGGTGCCACCCCATGGAAGATATCTCCCCATTTAGAACCAGAAATCTAAAGCTTCTATCGGATAATAATTTATGTTTATGTTACACATTTTTCCACAGCTATGTCCCCAACACAGTGCTGTACACAACATACTGGCTGCATTAAGGAATGTTTATTTGTATAGTAAATAAAAATGAAGCATGAATTATAATCACCACCTGAATTGTATTCTTGAGTTCAGTGGTTGAAAGTCACACAGACTTGCATCTAAATCCTTGCTCCAGATTATATTAGCACTTTGACTTTAAGCAGTTTACATGTCCTCAGTCTCAGATTCTTCATCTGAAAATTGGTTATGATGGGAGTAGGGCAGTTCTGAGGTTTAAATGAAATACAGCACATGAAGCTCACAGTACTGTAGGACACTCAACAATCATTTAGCAACATGCTCTGGACGCTTCTATCCCATCCATGCTGTCCCCATTCCCTTGAAGGCGCAGGAAGGCTTGGATGCTCTCAGGGTCATTTTTACACTCAAGGTGGAAATGGATCATGAACCTCTCTGCTTTCGCTTCATGGTTTAAAGCAATTTGATTGCCTAGAAATAGCAAGTAGGGCTCTAGCTTTCTAGTCAAGGAAATGTTTTCATTGGAGCGTTTTTCTTCCACCCTCCAAATATATAAGTGTACAGAAGAGTTTTGAACAGTTTCATGTTCTCAGCAGGGCTTAAATAATATTGTAATTGAGACTCTCCAAAGTAGAATGAATCTGAAAAATTAATGAATGCCCAGACTCCCTCTATGAAGAGCACCTAAAACAATAATAAAAATAAACAGTTTCATGCATTTAGAATCGAAGGAAAATCTAAGGTAATTTCTAAGAGGTTGAATATGAACTGAACATAAAACTTCCCTTGAGAGAAATCTACTATACCTATTATATCAATGATTGTCTTTTAAGGTGTGTGTGTGTGTGTGTGTGTGTGTGTGTGTGTGTGTGTGATTACTTTGTTAACTTGAAAAATGTTTCATTTAAGTTTTTGCATCTCAATAATGTTTGAAAAATATTTGCTAAACTGCTTACACCAGTCAAAACAGAGTTACTTTCCAAGGAGACTCCCTATTTATTCTTGTTAATATTTTTTTTCTGACATCTAACTTAAATCTATTCTATTGCTATAATGATATGCCTGTTTCTTCTTGCTTTGACTACCAGGAAGGAAAACACTTGGTTACGCCTAGGAGGACTTAGACCCAGATTCTTCACAGTACAAATGGAGGAGATCTACAAAAGGAGAGGGTTTCTTCACTAGAATTTGTTTTTCACTGGCATAAGTTATTTTAAGTGGCTTCAAAATAGCAATCCTACTTCTAGAACAAACAGAATAAGTAAATGGCTAGAAGAATAGGGCTTTGCCTGTGGTTATGCCTGGCATTCATATTGATTTGGATCCTTTTTCATTATCAAAGAGTAATTAATTTTCTTTTGATTAATGTAAACAGCTTAAACAGAAAATCTGCTTCCAGTGGCTGCTTGCCAACAATCTCTGTATTATGATTCATTTAGTTCTTGGTTGAGAAACAGTAAAACTTTTCCATTCTGCTTGTTTTCACCTATTGCATTTGCTGTGTCATGTGTTCCGTCCTTGGCATATGTTCCCAGAGAAGATGGTCCTGGGGAGAAACAAGATCCTAATGTTCTAACAAGCCAGTTAATTTTGCTTTTCTCTCTATGGTAGGAGATCGCAGTAATCAGTGCCCCTCTGGGTTTGCCTTAGATTCAGTTGGACCCTTTTGTGCTGGTAAGGACGGGAATAAATTATTCATTTTTATTTTTATTAAGCTGTTAATGCTACCATTTAATGGACATTTACTGTCATTTTGCTAGATATTTAAGAATCACAGCAGTCCTATAAATGTCCCGTTTTACAGGTGAAGAAATTGAGATGTGAAGAAGTTGACTGCCTAAGATCACTCAGCTATCTAGTGGCAGAGCTAGATTTGAATTTAAGATAGATACAAAGCCCATGCTCTTCCGATTAGTCCACAATCAAGTGTGTCAAGGATCATGATCAAGTAAAGGGGTAGAGGGAACACAGGGACAAAACACTGGACTTCGTCTGGCCACCTGATTGCCATGAATGTGGAACAGCAGTAATTCAACTCTAAGTCACCTAACCTTAGAATTGCTTAATTGTAGGATAGGGCTGGATTGTGGGTGGAGGACTAATGACTAAACAAGCCTTGTGCCATCCAAGCACCAGTGCAAGAGGGTCACAGATAAGTAAATAGCTAAGTAAATGACTTGAGGAGCTCAAGTTAGCATACATAGTTCCTTGCTTTTCTTTTTTTTTTTTTAAATAAATTTATTTATTTATTTATTTTATTTTTGCCTGCATTGGGTCTTTGTTGCTGCACGCGGGCTTTCTCTAGTTGCAGCGAGTGGGGGCTACTCTTCATTGTGGTGCGCGGGCTTCTCATTGCGGTGGCTTCTCTTGTTGCGGAGCACGGGCTCTAGGCATGCGGGCTTCAGTAGTTGTGGCACACGGGCTCAGTAGTTGTGGCTCGCAGGCTCTAGAGCACAGGCTCAGTAGTTGTGGCACACGGGCTTAGTTGCTCCACAGCATGTGGGATCTTCCTGGACCAGGGCTCAAACCCCTGTCCCCTGCATTGGCAGGCAGATTCTTAACAACTGAGCCACCAGGGAAGCCCCACAGTGCCTTTCTTTTTGCCGCTAGGCAATGTAATATAGTATAGTGGTAAAAAGGTAGTCTTTAGAAACTACACTGCCCAGGTTCAGATCCCAGCTCTGTGCATAATGACCTATGTGACCTTGAGCAATTTACTTAACCTCTTTGTTCCTCAGTTTTATCATGCAAATGAGGATAGGAATAAAAATACTTATCTCCTAGGAATGTTGAGGAATGAGTTAACGTAGGTAAAAAGCATTTAGATCACAATAAATTGTCATTATATCTTAGCTGTCATCATTGTTGTTTTAGAATTAATCTAACCATTTATTCACTCTCAGAGATAATTTGAGGACCCCAAATTAATTTTTATTTCATGTTTCCATCCTGTGGCACTTAGAGCATTTCCTGTTACATTTGATTCATTCATTGGCCTCTATAAGCAACTCTTTTCACCAACTTTAATAACTCCTTGAAAGTAGGCCTTCTTCATACTAATTGGGTCTTTTTGTTTCTTCTTTCAGATGAAGATGAATGTGCAGCAGGGAATCCCTGCTCCCATATCTGTCACAATGCCATGGGAACTTATTATTGCTCCTGCCCAAAAGGCCTCACTATAGCTGTGGATGGAAGAACTTGTCAAGGTAGTCACAAAGCTAAGTCTAATCAACACATTTAAGCAGTGGACATGGCAATCTCTCTCCTAGGAAAAGCGTGGTAGACCAGTGCTCTTCTTTCCTACTCTTTCTGCCCCCACCTTCATTGAGTTGAAAAAGTAAGGAAGAGGGAATACTGCTCACACACTGCCTTCATATGGTGTGCTCTGTGGGCAGGAATGCCTGCCCACAATCAATCCCCACAACACAATGAGAAGAGGCAGGCAGGACTATTACCATACTCCTTTTACAGGGATAAAAGTAGGAAGGAAGAGGTTATAAAGAAATTTAGTAAATTGCACAATCGTGGTAGCACTTTGGGAACGTTAAAGAAAAGCGCACTTTTCTATCAGATTCTAGGTATGCTTCAAAGTTAGAACTTGTATAAGAGCCTAGTTGTATAATAAATTAAAAATGATGAAAAGAAGAAAGGATTTATCCCTCTATGCCCAAGGAGACCCCCTTCTAAATGCAAAAGAGAGAGAGAGCAGGGGCATAGGAGTAACTTTTATGGAATGTCCAGTATGGATTGGGCACCTCATAAACATTATTTAATTTTCAAAGCAATGCTGAGAGGTGGATATTATTATCCTCATTTTACACATGAAAAAACTGAGATGTCAGAAAGGAGAAGTACCTTTTTTCAGCCACCTAATTTATAAGTGGTCTGTTGGATGGCTTGGTCTGTGAAGACATCACACTGTCCTGCTATGAGCTTGTCAGCTACTCAACCCACCTGAAATGACACACCCCCAAAATTCACCATTTTTGCTCTTGTATATTTCAAGTGTCTGTCATTCATTGCTTTTCTTATCCCCGTTTCACAACAGGTTCTTTGGTTGGTTTTCTTCAGTTCCCCCTAGTTGAATGACTCACTTTGTTGCAGATATTGATGAGTGTGCTTTGAGTGGACACACTTGCCATGCTGGTCAGGATTGTGACAATACCATTGGATCCTATCACTGTGTGGTCCGCTGTGGAATTGGCTTTCGAAGAACCAGTGATGGCCTGAGTTGTCAAGGTATACAAATGGAGGCCCTTGCTTTATCTTCATTGTATTACAAATTAAAACCCCTGCCTTTTGAATCACTTAGAATAAACTCTCTTTAATAGATTGAGCTTCTTAGTAAAATGTTTAAATGTAATATGCCATGGCTATTTTAAGTGTTTGTAACAAAGTGGTTTTTTTTTTTTTTTTTTAATGAGGATCTTGAATCAGATGCGTATGTTTGATTGATTGATTGATTGATTGATTTTGGCTGTGTTGGGTCTTCGTTTCTGTGCGAGGGCTTTCTCCAGTTGTGGCAAGCGGGGGCCACCCCTCATCGCGATGCGCGGGCCTCTCACCGTCGCGGCCTCTCTCGTTGCGGAGCACAGGCTCCAGACGCGCAGGCTCAGTAGTTGTGGCTCACGGGCCCAGCCGCTCCGCGGCATGTGGGATCCTCCCAGGCCAGGGCTCGAACCCGCGTCCCCTGCATTAGCAGGCAGACTCTCAACCACTGCGCCACCAGGGAAGCCCCAACAAAGTGGTTTTGAATAAAACTTGCCTGTAATATCTGAGAGAAGAGATCATACAGCATGATCTTAATAGAATCTATTTAATAAAACTCCATTTCATAAGACTATGAATATTTATTGCAGGGCTTTTTTAATAGAACTTATTATTTTAGAGCAGTTTTAGATTCACAGCAAATTTGAGTAGAACATAAAGAGATTTTCCATATTCTCCCTGCCCCAACTCATGCACAGCCTCCTCTGCTACCAACATCCTGCACCAGACTGGTACATTTTTTTTTTTTTTTTTTTTTTACCAAGGATAAACCTACATTAACACATAATTACCACCCAAAGTCCATTGTTTACATTAGGATTCATTCCTGGTGTTGTATATTCTATGGGTTTAGACAAATGAATAACGTCATATATCCTCCATTATAGTATCATACACGATAGTTTCCTTGCCCTAAAAATCTTCTGTGTTCCACCTAGTCATCCTTTCCTCCCCCAACCTCCAGAAACCACTCATCTTTTTTTATATATATATATAAATTTATTTATTTTTTGGCTGCGCCAGGCTTTCTCTAGTTGCGGCAAGTGGAGGCTACCCTTTGTTGCAGTGCGGTGGCTTCTGTTTGTTTCAGAGCTTGGGCTCCAGGCACGCAGGCTTCAGTAGTTGTAGCGCACAGGCTCAGTAGTTGTGGCACACGGGCTTAGTTGCTCTGCGGCATGTGGGATCTTCCTGGACCAGGGCTCGCACCCGTGTCCCCTGCGCTGGCAGGTGGATTCTTAACAACTGCGCCACCAGGGAAGCCCCTCATCTTTTTATTGTCTCTCTAGCTTTACTTTTTCCAGAACGTCACGTAGTTGGAATGATGCAGTATGTAGCCTTTTCAGATTGGCTTCTTTCACTTAGTAATATACATTTAAGATTCTTCTATGTCTTTTCATGGCTTGATAGCTTATTTCTTTTTAGTGCTGAAAAATAACCCATTGTATGAATGTACCACAGTTTATATATCCATTCTACTGAAGGACATCTTGGCACTTACAAATTTTAGCAATTATGAATAAAGCTGCTATCAGGATTTTCCAGAGGAAGAAACACTGGATACAAAATGAAATTCTTATCAATAGTAGAAAGAATGAATGAATTATGGTACATCTATACCATGAACCACTATGCTGCCATTATAAAGAATGGAATGAAGCTCAACTGTTTGGCTTAGACAAACAGCCAACAACTGTTTGGCGTAGAATTTCCATGAGGCGTTGTTGAGTGAGAACACAAAGATATAAAAGAGTGTATGCAACTTGTGTAGAAAAGATTATGTGACTGGAAAACAAACAATAACCAAAGAAAAAGGAAATGGATTTATATATTTAGGAAGAGATATAGGTTTACATAAAAGAGATATGTTATTATTTATATTAGACTGTTAATGTAAGTTGGCTTTGGTGGACAAGGGGAGGACAAGGGAAGCCAAGTGAAAGAAGAAGAAAAAACTGCACTAAGAAAATCTTTTAAAAGTATATGATCACAGATCAGGGAGGAGACAAGATGGCGGAGTGGAAGGACTTGAGCTCACCTCCTCTCATGAAAACACCAAAATCATGACTAACTGCTGAAGAAACATCAACAAAAATGACCTACCAAAAGAGCCTACCAAAAAAGATATTCTACATCCAAAAACAAAGAAGAAATCACAACAGGATGATAGAAGGGGTGCTTCCGTGATATAATCAAACCCCATACCCACTGAGTGGGTGACTCACAAACTGGAAAATAATTATATCACAGAGGTTCTCCCACAGGAGTGAGAGTTCTGAGCTCCCCATCAGGCTCCCCAGCCTGGGGGTCTGGCATTGGAAGGAGTAGCCCCCAGAACATTTGGCTTTGAAGGCCTTTGGGGCTTGAGTGCAGGAGCTCCACAGGACCGAGAGAAACAGAGATTCCACTCTTGAAAGGTGCACATAAGGTTTCACATGCACTGGTACCCAGGGCAAAGCAGTGACTACATAGGACCCTGAGCCAGACCTACCTGCAGGTCTTGGAGGATCTCCCAGGGAGGTGGGAGTCAGCTGTGGCTCACTGTGGGGGCAAGGACACTGGAGGCAAAGACCCCAGGGAATATTCATCAATGTGAGCTCTCCCAGAGGACTTGGCAGCAAGAACTGGCCCCACCTAACAGCCTGTAGGCTCCAGTGCTGGGACATCTCAGGCCAAACAACCAGCAAGACAGGAACACAGCCCCACCCATCAGCAGACAGTCTTCCTAAAGTCATCCTGAATCCACAGCCACCTTTAAACACACCCCTTGACATGGCCCTGCCCAGAGGGACAAGACCCAACTCCACCATCAATGGGCAGGCACCAGTCCCTCCCATTAGGAAGCCTGCACAAGCCTCTGGACCAACCTCACCCACCAAGGAGCAGACACCAGAAGCAAGAAGAACTACAGTACTGAAGCCTGAGAAAAGGAGACCACAAACTCAGAAAGTTAGACAATGAGGTGGAAGAGAAATATATTCCAGACAAAGGAGCAAGATAAAACCCCAGAAGAACAACTAAGTGAAGTGGAGATAGGCAAGCTGCCTGAAAAAGACTTCAGAGTAATGAGAGTAAAGATTATCCAAGATCTCGGAAAAACAATGGAGGCACAGACTGAGATACAAGAAATGTTTAGCAAAGAACTAGAAGATTTAAAGAACAAACAGAGTTGAACAATACAATAACTGAAATGAAAAATACACTGGAAGGAATCAATAGCAGAATAAATGAGGCAGAAGAACGAATAAGTGAGCTGGAAGAGAGATGAGTGGAAATCACTGCTGCAGAACGGAATAAAGAAAAAAGAATGAAAAGAAATGAGGACAGTTTAAGAGACCTCTGGGACAACATTAAACACAGCAACATTGAGCTTCCCTGGTGGCGCAGTGGTTGAGAGTCTGCCTGCCAATACAGGGGACACGGGTTCGAGCCCTGGTCTGGGAAGATCCCACATACCGTGGAGCAACTAGGCCCATGAGCCACAGCTACTGAGCCTGCACGTCTGGAGCTTGTGCTCCGCCACAAGAGAGGCCGCGACAGTGAGAGACCCGCGCACTGTGACGAAGAGTGACCCCCGCTCGCCGCAACTAAAGGAAGCCCTTGCATAGAAAACGAAGACCCAACACAGCCATAAATAAATAAATAAATAAACAAATAAATAAATAAATAAAAACACAACTCTGCCTATGCTATTCCCCTGCTGAAAAATCACCAATGAGATAAAGTTCAAGTTCCATATCATGACACAAAAAGTCTTCCATGATTAAAAAAAAAAAAAAAAAAACACCAACATTCACATTAAAGGGGTCCCAGAAGGAGAAGAGAGAGAAAGGGCCTGGGAAAATATTTGAAGAAATAGTAGCCAAAAACTTCCCTAACATGGGAAAGGAAACACTCACTCAAGTCCAGGAAGCACAGAGTCCCATACAAGATAAACCCAAGGAGGAACACACCAAGACACATATTAATCAACTTGACAAAAATTAAACACAAAGAGAAAATATTAAAAGCAACAAATAACATACATGGGAATCCGCATACAGTTATCAGCTGATGTTTTAGCAGAAACTCTGCAAGCCAGAAGGGAGTGGCACGATATATTTAAAGTGATGAAAGGGAAAAACCTACAGCCAAGAACACTCTACCCAACAAGGCTCTTGTTCAGATTCAATGGAGAAATCAAAAGCTTTGCAGACAAGCAAAAGTTAAGAGAATTTAGCACCACCAAACCAGCTTTACAACAAATGCTAAAGGAACTTCTTTAGGCAGAAAAGAAAAGGCCACAACTAGAAACAAAAAAATTATGAATGGGAAAGCTCACCAATAAAGGCAAACATTCTGTAAAGGTAGCACATCATCTACACACAAATATGACATTAAAACCAGCAATCGTGAGGAGAATACAAATGCAGTACATTAGAAATGCATTTGAAATTCAGAGACCAGCAACTTAAAATAATCTTGTATATATATACATTGCTATATCAAAACCTCATGGTAACCACAAACCAAAAAATCTACAATAGATACACACACAAAAAAGAAAAAGCAATCCAAACACAGCTCTAAGATAGTCATCAAATCACAACAGAAGAGAACAAAAGAGAAATGAAGGAAAAGACATACAAAAACAAATCCAAAACAATTAACAAAATGGCAATAAGAACATTAATATTGATAATTACCTTAAATGTAAATGTATTAAATGCTCCAACCAAAACACATAGATTGGCTTAATGGATACAAAAGCAAGACCCGTACATATGCTGTCTACAAGAGACCCACTTCAGACCTAGGGACACGTACAGACTGAAAGTAACAGGCTGGAAAAAGATATTCCAGGCAAATAGAAATCAAAAGAAAACTAGAGCAGCAATACTCATAACAGACAAAATAGACTTTAAAATACAGACTGTTATAAGAGACAAAGAAGGACACTACATAATGATCAAGGGATCAATACAAGAAGAAGATATAACAATTATAAATATATATGCACCCAACATAGGAGCACCTCAATATGTAAGACAGATGCTAACAGCTATAAAAGGAGAAATCGACAGTAGCACAATAGTAGTGGGGGACTCTAACACCTGCCTTGCCTCAATGGACAGATCATTCAGACAGAAAATCAATAAGGAAACACAGCCCTTAAATGACACATTAGACAAGATGGACTTAATATTTAAGCATTCCATCCAAAAGCAGCAGAATACACATTCTTTTCAAGTTCACATGGAACATACTCCACAATAGATCACATGCTGGGCCAGAAAGCAAACCTCAGTAAATTTAAGAAAACTGAAATTAAGCATCTTTTACAACCACAACGCTATGGGATTAGACATCAACTACAAGAAAAAAAACTGCAAAAAACAGAAACACCTGGAGGCTAGATAATATGTTACTAAACAACCAGTGGATCACTGAAGAAATCAAAGAGGAAATCAAAAAATACGTAGAGACAAATGAAAACAAAAACACAACAATCCAACAACTTTGGGATGCAGCAAAAGCAGTTTACGAGGGAAGTTTATAGCAATACAATGTTACCTCAGGAAACAAAAATCTCAAATAAACAACCTAACCTTACACCTAAAGCATCTAGAAAAAGAAGAACAAACAAAAGCCAAAGTTAGTAAAAGGAAAGAAATCATAAAGATCAGAGCAGAAATACATGAAATAGAGATGAAGAAAACAATAAAAAAGATCAAAGAAACTAAAAGCTGGTTCTTTGAAAAGCTGAACAAAACTGATAAACCTTTAGACAGACTCATCAAGAAAAAAAAGGGAAAGGGCCCAAATCAATAAAATTAGAAATGAAAAAGGAGAAGTTACAATGGGCACCACAGAAATACAAAGGATCCTGAGAGACTACTACAAGCACCTATATGCCAATAAAATGGACAACCTACAAGAAACAGACACATTCATAGAAGGTACCATCTCCCAAGACTGAATCAGGAAGAAATATGAAATATGAACAGAACAATCCCAAGTACTGAAGTTGAAACTGTGATTTAAAAACTTCCAGCAAACAGAAGTCCAGAACCAGACGGCTTCAGAAGCAAATTCTATCAAACATTTAGAGAAGAGTTAACACCTATCCTTTGGAAACTGTTTCAAAAAATTGCAGAGGAAGGAAGACTCCCAAACTCATTCTACAAGGCCAGCATCACGCTGATACCAAAACCAGATAAAGATACTACAAAAAAAGAAGATTACAGGCCAATATCACTGATGTACATAGATGCAAAAATCCTCAACAAAACACTAGCAGACTGAATTCAACAATATATTAAAAGGATCATACACCACGATCAATTGGGATTTATCTCAGGGATACAAGGATTTTTCAGTATGCACAAATCAATCAGTATGATACACCACAGTAACAAATTGAAGAATAAAAGCCATATGATCATCTCCATAGATGCAGAAAAACTTTGACAAAATTCAACACCCCTTTATGATAAAAATGCTCCAGAAAGGGGGCATAGAGAGAACCTACCTCAACATAAAAAGGTCATATATGACAAACCCACAGCTAACATCATACACAGTGGTGAAACTGGAAGCATTCCTCTAAGGTCAGGAACAAGACAAGGATGTCCACTCTCGCCACTTTTATCCAATATACTTTTAGAAGTCCTAGCCATGGCAATCAGAGAAGAAAAAGAAATAAAAGGAATCCAAATTGGAAAAGGAAAAGTAAAACTGTTACTGTTTGCAGGTAACGTGATACTATACAGAGAAAATCCTAAAGATTTTGCTACCAGAAAACTACTAGAGCTCAATGAATTTGGTAAAGTTGCAGGATACAAAATTAATACACAGAAATCTGTTGCATTTCTATACACTAAAAATGAAAGATCAGAAAAAGAAATTAAGGAAACAGTCTCATTTACCATCATATCAAAAAGAATTAAATACCTGTGAATAAGCATACCTAAGGAGGCAAAAGACCTGTACTCTGAAAACTATGAAATGCTGATGAAAGAAATTGAAGATGGCACAAACAGATGGAAAGATATACTGTGGTCTTGGATTGGAAGAATCAATACTGTCAAAATGACTATACTACTCAGAGCTATCTACAGACTCAATGCAATCCCTATCAAATTACCAATGGCATTTTTCCCAGAAGTAGAGCAAAAAAATTTTTAAATTTGTATGGAAACACAAAAGTCCCTGAATAGCCAAAGTAATCCTGAGAAAGAAAAACAGAGCTGGAGGAATCAGGCTCCCTAACTTCAAACTATACTACAAAGCTACAGTAATCAAAACAGTATAGTACTGGCACAAAAATAGAAATATGGGTCAATGGAACAGAATAGAAAGCCCAGAAATAAACCCACACAACCTATGGTCAATTAATCTATGACAAAGGAGGCAAGACTATGCAACGGAAAAAAGACAGTCTCTTCAATAAGTGGTGCTGGGAAAACTGGACAGCTACATGTAAAAGAATGAAATTAAAACATTCTCTAACACCATACACAAAAATGAACTCAAAATGGATTCAAGACCTATATGTAGGACCAGATACTATAAAACTCTTAAGAGGAAAACATAGGAAGAACACTCTTTGACATAGATCACAGCAACATCTTTTTGGATCCACCTTCTAGAGTAATGAAAATAAAAGCAAAAATAAACAAATAGGACCTAATTAAACTTAAAAGTTTTGCACAGCAAAGGAAATCATAAACAAAATGAAAACACAACCCACAGAATGGGAGAAAATATTTGCAAAAAAAGTGACCGACAAGGGATAAACCTCAAAATATACAAACAGCTCATGCAGCTCAATATGAAAAAACAAACAACCTAATCAAAAAATGGGCAGAAGATCTAAATATACATTTCTCTAAAGAAGACTACAGATAGCCAAAAAGCACATGAAAAGATGCTAAATACCACTAATTATTAGAGTAATGCAAACCAAAACTCCAATGAGGTATCACCTCACGCCAGTCAGAATGGCCATCATTAAAAAGTCTACAAATAATAAATGCTAGAGACGATGTGGAGAAAAGGGAACCCTCCTACACTGTTGGTAGGAATGTAAACTGGTACAACCACTATGGAAAACAGTATGTATGGAGAAACCATACATATATCCAGAGAAAACCGTACTTCGAAAAGATGCATGCACCCCCATGTTCATTGCAGCACTATTTACAATCGCCAAGATATGGAATGGCTAAATGTCCATTGACAGAGGAATGGATAAAGAAGATGTGGCACGTATATACAATGGAATATTACTCAGCCATAAAAAAGAATGAAATAATGCCATTTGCAGCAACATGGATGGACCTAGAGATTATCATACTAAGTGAAGTAAGTCAAAGAAAAAGATGAATAGTATACGATATCACTTATATGTGGAATCTAAAAAGATGATACAAATGAACTTATTTGCAGAACAAACAGACTCACAGACTGAAAACAAACTTATGGTTACCAAAGGGGGGGGAGGGATATATTAGGAGTTTGGTATTAATATATACACACTAATATATATAAAATAGGTAATTGACAAAGACCTACTGTATAGTACAGGGAACTCTACTCAGTATTCTGTAATAACCTATATGGGAAAAGAATCTGAAAAAGAATGGATATATGTATATGTGCAACTGAACCACTTGGCTGTACACCTGAAACTAACACAACATTGTAAATCAACTGTAACCCAATATAAAATAAAAATTAAATTCAAAAAATATGTTATCACATTTGTGCATTTCTGTGACATGTACAGATTTTGAAAGATTAAATTAGAAGATCTGAAATAGAAAACAAGAACAAAATAAGACACTGGAAATCTCGAACTTGGGAATGTAAGATTAGAACATGAAGAGCCTATAATATGGTGAGATTGTTCTTTTGAGGGTTTGTAATAGAACAATAGAAAAGTGGCAGGAGCTTGAGGTGAGTAGAGACCTGAGAGAGGGATTTTGTTGGGATAGGAAAGATTTGATTATGTCTACAGGGTTGTGGGAAAGATGACAGTAAGGAGAAGGGCTTTAAAAATACAGAAGAGGAGGGAATGATCAGTGGACCACAGTCATCATGATGAGGAAGGAGGAGATGGGCTGCAGAGATCAAAAACTCAAATAGAGGAACTCTTCTTAAATGGAAGGAGTGGTCTCCCTTTTTCTGGAATGAAAGGAAAGAAAGGGGAGAAGTTACAAAATACAGGCAAGTGCACACAAGTTTGGGGAATTCATGCCTGCAGGGTTTTTTTCCATTGCACTATGACCCAGATGGTGTTCAGGAAGATTAATTTGGCAGTGACTACAGATGAGGAGAAAAGCTAAAGTTGCTGCAGTCATTCGAGTGCAAGGTGATAAACACCCGCATCAGACTAATAGCAGCAAAAATTGGGAAGAAGGTTCAAATTGCAAAAGTTGTTGCAGAAGACTTAACTTTTTTATTATTATTATTATTTTTCTACCTTCAGTACTCCAGGCTATCAGCAACATTCCAGGGCTAAAAGTTCCTAGAAACTGGAATGGGAGCCATATTGTAAATAAAATAGTTAAAGTAGAGAAGTTTTGCATCAACATAGTTCTGAATCACTAACAAACTTCTACCTTGGAGTAGTGTTGAAGACAATAACCCTCTCCAGCAGTTAATTCTATCAATTATCTAGCAGATCCTTTGAGAACACTTCAATTGGATTCTTTTTAGGGAAGATCTCAAACATAATGATCACTAAAATATTTAACATTTGGGGTAAATTAAACCAAGTTTTCTAACAGCATGTAAAGCAAGTTTTGTTTTCTTTAACAGATATTAATGAATGTCAAGAATCCAGCCCCTGTCACCACCGCTGTTTCAATGCCATAGGAAGTTTTCACTGTGGATGTGAACCTGGGTATCACCTCAAAGGCAGAAAATGCGTGGGTAAGGAGAGGGCTATAAATTCAAAGCAGTGACATCTTTGTAACTTCTTTTTTTTTTTAATTTTTTAATTTAATTTTATTTATTTTTTTATACAGCAGGTTCTTATTAGTCATCAGTTTTATACACATCAGTGTATACATGTCAATCCCAATCTCCCAATTCATTACACCACCACCACGACCACCCCGCCGCTTTCCCCACTTGGTGGCCATACATTTGTTCTCTACATCTGCATCTCTATTTCTGCCCTTCAGACTGGTTCATCTGTACCATTTTTCTAGGTTCCACATATATGCGTTAATATACGATATTTGTTTTTCTCTTTCTGACTTACTTCACTCTGTATGACAGTCTCTAGATCCATCCACATCTCAACAAATGACAATTTCATTCCTTTTTATGGCTGAGTAATATTCCATTCTTTATATATACCACAACTTCTTTATCCATTCGTCTGTCGATGGGCATTTAGGTTGCTTCCATGACCTGGCTATTGTAAATAGTGCTGCAATGAACATTGGGCTGCATGTGTCTTTTTGAATTATGGTTTTCTCTGGGTATATGCCCAGTAGTGGGATTGCTGGGTCATATGCTAATTGTATTTTTAGTTTTTTAAGGAACCTCCATACTGTCCTCCGTAGTGGCTGTATCAGTTTACATTCCCACCAACAGTGCAAGAGGGTCCCCTTTTCTCCACACCATCTCCAGCATTTGTTGTTTGTAGATTTTCTGATGATGCCCATTCTAACTGGTGTGAGGTGATACCTCACTGTAGTTTTGATTTGCATTTCTCTAATGATTAGTGATGTTGAGCAGCTTGTCATGTGCTTCTTGGCCATCTGTATGTCTTCTTTGAAGAAACGTCTATTTAGGTCTTCTGCCCATTTTTGGATTGGGTTGTTTGTTTTTTTAATACTGACTTGCATGAGCTGTTTATATATTTTGGAGATTAATCCTTTGTCCATTGATTCGTTTACAAATATTTTCTCCCATTCTGAAAGTTCTCTCTTCGTCTTGTTTATGGTTTCCTTTTCTGTGCAAAAGCTTTAAAGTTTCATTAGGTCCCATTTGTTTATTTTTGTTTTTATTTCCATTACTCTAGGAGGTGGATCAAAAAAGATCTTGCTGTGATTGATGTCAGAGTGTTCTTCCTATGTTTTTCTCTAAGAGTTTGATAGTGTCCAGTCTTACATATAGGTCTTGAATCCATTTTGAGTTTATTTTTGTATATGGTGTTAAGGAGTGTTCTAATTTCATTCTTTTACATGTAGCTGTCCAGTTTTCCCAGCACCACTTATTGAAGAGACTGTCTTTTCTCCATTGTATATCTTTGCCTCCCTTGTAATAGATTAGTTGACCATAGGTGCGTGGGTTTATCTCTGGGCTTTCTATCTTGTTCCATTGATCTATGTTTCTGTTTTTGTGCCAGTACCATATTGTCTTGATTACTGTAGCTTTGTAGTATAGTCTGAAGTCATGGAGTCTGATTCCTCAAGCTCCGTTTTTTGCCCTCAAGACTGCTTTGGCTATTCGGGGTCTTTTGTGTCTCCATACAAATTTTAACATATTTTGTTCTATTTCTGTAAAAAATGCCATTGGTAATTTGATAGGGATTGCATTGAATCTGTAGATTGCTTTGGGTAATATAGTCATTTTCACAATATTGATTCTTCCAATCTAAGAACATGGTATATCTCTCCATCTGTTGGTATCATCTTTAATTTCTTTCATCAATGTCTTATAGTTTTCTGCATACAGGTCTTTTGTCTCCCTAGGTAGGTTTATTCCTAGGTATTTTATTGTTTTTGTTGCAATGGTAAATGGGAGTGTTTCCTTAATTTCTCTTGCAGATTTTTCATCATTAGTGTATAGGAATGCAAGAGATTTCTGTGCATTAATTTAGTATCCTGCAACTTTACCAAATTCATTGATTAGCTCTAGTAGTTTTCTGGTGGCATCTTTAGGATTCTCTATGTATAGTATCATGTCATCTGCAGACAGTGACAGTTTTACTTCTTCTTTTCCAATATGTATTCCTTTTATTTCTTTTTCTTCTCTCATTGCCATGGCTAGGACTTCCAAAACTATATTCAATAATAGCGGTGAGAGTGGACATCCTTGTCTTGTTCCTGATCTTAGAGGAAATGCTTTCAGTTTTTCACCATTGAGAATGATGTTTGCTGTGGGTTTGTCGTATATGGCCTTTATTATGTTGAGGTAGGTTCACTCTATGCCCACTCTGGAGAGTTTTTATCATAAATGGGTGTTGAATATTGTCAAAAGGTTTTTCTGCATCTATTGAGATGATCATATGGTTTGTCTTCTTCAATTTGTTAATATGGTGTATCACATTGATTGCTTTGCATATATTGAAGAATCCTTGCATCCCTGGGATAAATCCCACTTGGTCATGGAGTATGATCCTTTTAATGTGTTGTTGGATTCTGTTTGCTAGTATTTTGTGGAGGATTTTTGCATCTATATTCATCAGTGATATTGGTCTGTAATTTTCTTTTTTTGTAGTATCTTTGTCTGGTTTTGGTATCAGGGTGATGGTGGCCTCATAGAATGAGTTTGGGAGTGTTCCTTCCTCTGCAAATTTTTGGAAGAGTTTGAGAAGGATGGGTGTTAGCTCTTCTCTAAATGTTTGATAGAATTCACCTGTGAAGCCATCTGGTCCTGGACTTTTGTTTGTTGGAAGATTTTAAATCACAGTTTCAATTTCATTACCTGTCATTGTTCTGTTCATATTTTCTATTTCTTCCTGGTTCAGTCTTGGAAGGTTATACCTTTCTAAGAATTTGTCCATTTCTTCCAGGTTGTCCATTTTATTGGCATAGTGTTGCTTGTAGTAGTCTCTTAGGATGCTTTGTAGTTCTGCAGTGTCTGTTGGAACTTCTCTTTTTTCATTTCTAATTTTATTGGTTTGATTCCTGTCCCTCTTTTTCTTGATGAGTCTGGCTAATGGTTTATCAATTTTGTTTATCTTTTCAAAGAACCAGTTTTTAGTTTATTGATCCTTGTTATTGTTTTCTTTGTTTCTATTTCATTTATTTCTGCTCAGATCTTTATGATTTCTTTCCTTCTGCTGACTTTGGGTTTTGTTTGTTCTTCTTTCTCTAGTTCCTTTAGGTGTAAGGTTAGATTGTTTATTTGAGATTTTTCTTGTTTCTTGAGGTAGGATTATGTAGCTATAAACTTCCCTCTTAGAACTGCTTTTGCTGCGTCCCATAGGTTTTGGATCATTGTGTTTTCATTGTCATTTGTCTCTAGGTATTTTCTGATTTCCTCTTTGATTTCTTCAGTGATCTCTTGGTTATTTAGTAATGTATTGTTTAGCCTCCATGTGTTAGTGTTTTTTACGTTTTTTTCCTTGTAATTGATTTCTAGCATTGTGGTCAGAAAAGATGTTTGATATGATTTCAATTTTCTTAAATTTACTGAAGCTTGGTTTGTGACCCAAGATGTGATCTATCCTGGAGAATGTTCCGTGTGCACTTGAGAAGAAAGTGTAATCTGCTGTTTTTGGATGGAATGTCTTATAAATATCAATTAAATCTATCTGGTCTATTGTGTCATTTAAAGCTTCTGTTTCCTTATTTATTTTCATTTTGGATGATCTATCCATTGGTGTAAGTGAGGTGTTAAAGTCCCCCACTATTATTGTGTTACTCTCGATTTCCTCTTTTATAGCTGTTAGCAGTTGCCTTATGTATTGAGATGCTCCTATGTTGGGTGTATATATATTTATAACTGTTATACGTTCTTCTTGGATTGATCCCTTGATCATTATGTAGTGTCCTTCCTTGTCTCTTGTAACATTCTTTATTTTAAAGTCTATTTTATCTGATATGAGTATAGCTACTCCAGCTTTCTTTTGATTTCCATTTGCATGGAATATCTTTTTCCATCCCCTCACTTTCAGTCTGACTGTGTCCCTAAGTCTGAAGTGGGTCTTTTGTAGACAGCATATATATGCATCTTGTTTTTGCATCCATTCAGCTAGCCTGTGTCTTTTGGTTGGAGCATTTAATCCATTCACATTTAAGGTAATTATCAATATGTATGTTCCTATGACCATTTTCTTACTTGTTTTGGGTTTGTTTTTGTAGATCCTTTTCTTCTCTTGTGTTTCCCACTTAGCGAAGTTCCTTTAGCATTTGTTGTAGAGCTGGTTTGGTGGTGCTGAATTCTCTTAGCTTTTGCTTGTCTGTAAACCTTTTGACTTCTCCATCGAATCTGAATGAGATCCTTGCCGGGTAGAGTAATCTTGGTTGTAGGTTCTTCCCTTTCATCACTTTAAGTATATCATGCCACTCCCTTCTGGCTTGTAGAGTTTCTACTGAGAAATCAGCTGTTATCTTTATGGGAGTTCCCTTATTATTTGTCATTTTTCCCTTGCTGCTTTCAATAATTTTCCTTTGTCTTTAATTTTTACCAATTTGATTACTATGTGTCTCAGAGTGTTTCTCCTTGGGTTTATCCTGTATAGGACTTGCTGCACTTCCTCGACTTGGGTGGCTATTTCCTTTCCCATGTTAAGGAAGTTTTCGACTATAATGTCTTCAAATATCTTCTCTGGTCCTTTCTCTCTCTCTTTTCCTTCTGGGACCCCTACAATGCAAATGTTGTTGCGTTTAATGTTGTCACAGAGGTCTCTTAGGCCGTCTTCAATTCTTTTCATTCTTTTTTCTTTATTCTGTTCCGCAGCAGTGAATTCCACCATTCTGTCTTCCAGGTCACTTATCCGTTCTTCTGCCTCAGTTATTCTGTTATTGATTCCTTCTAGTGTAGTTTTCATTTCAGTTATTGTATTGTTCATCTCTGTTTGTTTGTTCTTTAATTCTTCTAGGTCTTTGTTAAACATTTCTTGCATCTTCTCGATCTTTGCCTCCATTGTTTTTCCGAGGTCCTGGATCATCTTCACTATCATTATTCTGAATTCTTTTTCTGGAAGGTTGCCTATCTCCACTTCATTTACTTGTGTTTCTGGGGTTTTATCTTGTTCCTTTATCTGGTACATAGCCCTCTGCCTTTTCATCTTGTCTATCTTTCTGTGAATGTGGTTTTTGTTCCACAGGCTGGAGGATTGTAGTTCTTCTTGCTTCTGGTGGATGAGGCTATTAAGAGGCTTATGCAAGTTTCCTGATGGGAGGGACTGGTGGTGGGTAGAGCTGACTGTTGCGCTGGTGGGCAGAGCTCAGTAAAACTTTAATCTGCTTGACTGCTGATGGGTGGGGCTGGGTTCCCTCCCTGTTGGTTGTTTGGCCTGAGGCAACCCAACACTGGAGCCTACCTGGGCTCTTTGATGGGGCTAATGGCAGCCTCTGGGAGGGCTCACGCCAAGGAGTACTTCCCAGAACTTCTGCTGCCAGTGTCCTTGTCCCCACGGTGAGCCACAGCCACCCCCCGCCTCTGCAGGAGACCCTCCAACACTAGCAGGTAGGTCTGGTTCAGTCTCCCCTGTGGTCACTGCTCCTTCCCCTGGGTCCCGATGCACACACTACTTTGTGTGTGCCCTCCAAGAGTGGAGTCTCTGTTTCCCCCAGTTCTGTCGAAGTCCTGCAATCAAATCCCAGTAGCCTTCAAAGTCTGATTCTCTAGGAATTCCTCCTCCTGTTGCTGGACCCCCAGGTTGGGAATCCTGACGTGGGGCTCAGAACCTTCACTCCAGTGGGTCGACTTCTGTGGTATAAGTGTTCTCCAGTCTGTGAGTCACCCACCCAGCAGTTATGGGATTTGATTTTACTGTGATTGTGCCCCTCCTACCCACTCATTGTGACTTCTCCTTTGTCTTTGGATGTGGGGTATCTTTTTTGGTGAGTTCCACTGTCTTCCTGTCGATGATTGTCCAGCAGCTAGTTGTGATTCTGGTGTTCTTGCAAGAGGGAGTGATAGCATGTCCTTCTACTCCGCCATCTTGGTTCCAATCTCCCTTTGTAACTTCTTAATGGTGCCTCATCTAATCCATGTGCCGTGTCCTGGGCTGGATTGTAATACCACGCATCCTGTATGTGATCCATGCAAAAATGAAATGGAAGCAAATGCTATACATTACAGGTTTCATCTTCTAATTACATAACCATTGTTTTTAACATTTCCCCTATTACCAATTTTTTTCACAAAATCATAATTTATATGTATATATATATACTTATATATAATGTATAAATATATAATTTTTCTTTTTCTAGGAGGAGGAAGTGGTTGGTATGGCTACCAGCTATGTGAAGTAATATTTTGTTTTTTATTTTTATCATAACGTTTTAAAATAAAGTATGTTACATAACTTGATTGAGTTAAACACTTTAACCTTACACCATGATTATATAATCATCTATATTAGTTTATGATATCCTTAAAATCTGAACGTATAATTTTTATGTAAAGTTGGAAGAAATCACTTTCTCAATCTGCATTACCTTTGTCCTTTTATCAAGATGTAAATGAGTGTAGACAGAATGTATGCAGACCAGATCAGCACTGCAAGAACACCCGCGGTGGCTATAAATGCATTGATCTTTGTCCAAACGGAATGACCAAGGCAGAAAACGGAACCTGCATTGGTGAGTGTCTGGCTATCTCAGTGACTGAGATTCATTTACCATCAACAAGCCAAATAAGGCATCCATTCTTAAAACTAATGATTAGAATAAATTTAATCTAACAAGGAAATATATTTTTCTATAGGTTTTTACTCCCAACTTCTAGTATTGTTGAGCTCTGGGGTCCCAGGGTCATGGCTGTACCAGGAAATGAAAGCTCACCAGGGAGACATAGCCCATTTTGAGCTCCCATCAGTTACACAATTGGTTTATATAGTTTACCCACATACATTAATATTGTCATATAATTTCTAATATGAAATTTAGCATATATACTAAGAATTTCATTGGAAGGGTTAAGAAAAAAATTATGTAGAGATTTATTAAAAGTTCAAAATATAATATTTTAAAACCAAATATTCTTTAAATGTCAAATCAATAACCAGGCAATAAAGTAAATTATATTTCTCCCTAAGTTTGTTCTTTATGTGCCTATTCTGTACCAGTCTGCCATAGTTAGCAGAAATATGAGCTGCACAATGTACAAAACTGAAACTGATAGCATTCCTGCTCTCATGTACTTACAATCAACTAGGATAGATTGGCCAACTCCACTCCCCTCACCAAAAGAAAAAAAAAAACTATTATGCAAGTTGGGATGAAATATCATAAAAGAGGTACAAATAAAATTGTACCAGAGTACTCGAACGAATGATCATATCTAATAGGAGTGACTATCAGCAGTGTCATAGAAGTGATCACATTTAAATATAGTCTTGAATGGAATGTTAATAGATGGAGGTGGTAGAAAAAGTAAAGATAAATAGCCCTGTATGAGGGGGAAAGAGCTGGATTTAGAGAAAACATGTTAAAATTCATCCTCCCTTCTTGACAGCTATCTGACCTTGAACAAGTCTTAAGATGACACAGAAATTTGAGTTTAAGTTTCTCATTTTAAAAAATGGGACATTTTAAGAATTTCATACTGAAGTATTTATTAATAAAGTTACAATCTGTCTTGGATTTGTTTCAAAATAATATAAGAGTGAGGGGAGGGTGTAGATAAAAATGAGGGAGTATTGACCACTTGTTGATACTAGTTGAGGTAAATGGAAATTTAGTATACTTAAAAAAAATAGTAAGGGGGGTGGACTATCAGATTTCAAAGACTCCTCAGCAATATGGATATAGGTAAATATTTTTCTTAATTCCTAAGAATAGTAGCCAACTCACAGCATCATATGCAGTTATGTGTAACTAAGTATTTTTAAGAATATTGATTCTGTAATTATGTATAAGATTAATTAGAAATAAGAGAAGCTGAAATATCAGAAGATGTTTAAGAAGCTACAGCAAAAATATAGCTAAATGAGGAAATGGAAAGTGGGGATATATGGGTTTGTTTGAAGGAAGTAGAATTACCCAATCTTGGAAACAGAATAGGTTTAAAGATAACTCTGAGGTTCACAGCCAGGTTGACTGGGGATAAAAGAATACTGTTATAAATCAGGGAGTAGTGATAAGATGCTGGAGACATGCTGAGTTTGAAGTACTAGTAAAACTTGGCGTTGGAGATGAGCAGCCAGCAGCTAGAAATTTGGGACTGTGGATAAGTAGCAATGTGGAAATGTTGCTGTTAAGTCAACATCAGCAAGCTCACTAGAGTCACTAATATAAATAGGATGGCCAAAAAAGGAGGGATATAGTGAAGGGGGGAAAGCTGAGAAGAAAACTCTTCCCATAGTAGGGAGCAAGAAGAGGAAAAGGGGCCCGTTAACAAGTGGCAGAGCTGGGACTTGAACCCAGGTTTTCTGACTCCAGGTCTCAACCACGTGGTGAGAAATGCAACGTTCTAAGCAATTAAAATGTTCATTTTAAATATAGTGACTTGCCGCATGGCACAGGGAGATCAGCTCAGTGCTTTGTGACCACCTGGAGGGGTGAGATAGGGAGGGTGGGAGGAAGATGCAAGAGGGAGGGGATATGGGGATATATATATATGTATAGCTGATTCACTTTGTTATAAAGCAGAAACTAACACAACATTGTAAAGCAATTATACTCCAATAAAGATGTTAAACAATAAATAAATAAATAAATATAATGACTTTAGGTTTTGAAATAGGAAATGTTATTGCTTTTTATTGCCCTCCATGTCTCTAGATATTGATGAGTGTAGAGATGGGACCCATCAGTGCAGATATAACCAGATATGTGAGAATATGAGAGGCAGCTATCGTTGTGTATGTCCAAGAGGTTACCGGTCTCAAGGAATTGGAAGACCCTGTATGGGTAAGTTAACAGGAACTCTTATTGAGTAATAAAGGCTGGGTAACTATTTTACCAGCTTGGTTAGGACCACTCTATCCTCAAATACTTTCTTGCTACAATTAGATTTGTAAGTTGGCTTAAGTAGTCCATTACAGAAGTTGAATTACTTCTTAGAGACTTCATATTGAACTCAATTTACACTGACTTTCAAGTGATAATAATAACTACTTACGGGGTGCTTACTATGCACTATACGTATCAAAGTGAGGCTGTGGTATAATTACAACAACTTAATTATGAAGATTAGCTCATTGATTATCTCTCTATGCATGTGATGTAAATGTTTGCGTAGATACATTTTATTTGAATATGAAGTATATCTGTATGTACTATGAAGGTTTAGTTATGAAGGATTAAAATGTGAACACACAATTTAAGTGAATTGATAATTATTACTTTATCTACCATATGTTTTGTGCATACTATATGCCATTCCCTGTGCTAAGAATCTCATTTAATTCTCCCAATTGCCTATTTGTTTCCATCTTAGTTATAGTTGAATGTAAAGTAAGGCAGGTAACGATAGTAGAAGATGTCTATAAGAAGGTAACCATATGCTTTTTTTAAATTAATACATTTACAATCAAGAAACTGACCTATAAAATTATATTTCACCTTAGAATATTTACATTTACATGCAGAAAAAAAAATTGTGTGAGCTTTTAAATACTGGCCTTTGGTTTGCATGCTATTTTATCAATACTTTTAAAATTGGATGCCTTGGTTGTCTATTTAATTCTTTATAGCAAATACTTCCATAAAGACTTAGTTCTGTCTTTATGTAGTCCCTAGCATAGTACTTTGTGCATAGAAAATGTTTAATGTAGTATCATTATTATGAATGCTTTTAAAATAAATACTTTTTAATAGCAGGAATATATATCATTTTAGTCTTCTATTTAGATATTGTAATTTGTATATAATTTAACATTTTGATCAGTCATTACAGTGACCTAGCAGAATGAAATGTGTTTATTTGTTCACTAATTTGACTTGAAGCTGAATGTCAGAAATTGGGCTGGGGGATAAGTCAGTGAAGAACGTAGGGCCATTGCCTTAAAGAGATTTAAAATGTTAATTTTAACTTTTGCCTACTAAAATAATTTTTAAAGCACAATTTACTACTTTTATTCTACTTATTCATATTGTTTTCTTTCATGCCACTGTGGTAATGAATTAAAGAATTTGGTTTTGATCTCTGGTCTTTATTCACTTTTTCAATTTACAAGAAGAGTTAGGAGTACATACTCTGTGTTGACGTAGGAATAGAAAGAAAAATAACTTTAATTTTTGAACTTTGAGTTTATCTTAGGAAGAATGATTCTGTATCTTCATTTCCTTCTTTTTAATTTTTTTAAGAAAATGTGCTTGACCTGATTATTCATTAATAATTATTGATGCAAAAGAAACAAAGGAAAATAAAACTATTTGTAGGTGTACATTGTACATTCTTGCATCTGAAACTTATAATTATATAAAAGATTAGAAGCACTAGTGATCAATATTGTAATTAAATACAAACTAGAGATCTGACTGCATTCTTCACCAACAAAATTAAGATCTATATGTTAGCTTTGAACTCTAGTTTTTCTGGATTCAAGACCACATTTTCCATTATGACCCTATATGATTCTACTGTACATGTGAAACAATCTTCAGGGAGAGTCATAGAATCTATATATTCATAGCTGAATGAAGAAAGCTTTTTCAAAAGTTCACAACAGCTGAGAAATTACTGTATTCCCTGCTTTGGAGGGTAACATAATGTCTTCAGTTTGTTTCACAGACTGATTCTTTATTCCTGTGTTTTCTGTGTGTATATGTGTGTATGTTTTTTTTTTTTCTCTTTTTTATGTATCATGGCACACGAGCAGACATTAATGAATGTGAACAAGTGCCTAAGCCTTGTGCATATCAGTGCTCCAACACCCCCGGCAGCTTCAAGTGTATCTGTCCACCAGGACAACATTTATTAGGGGACGGGAAATCTTGCGCTGGATTGGAGAGGCTGCCAAATTATGGCACTCAGTACAATAGCTATAACCTTGCACGGTTCTCCCCCGTGAGAAACAACTATCAACCTCAACAGCATTACAGACAGTACTCACATCTCTACAGCTCCTACTCAGAGTATAGGAACAGCAGAACGTCTCTCTCCAAGACTAGAAGGACTATTAGAAAAACTTGCCCTGCAGGCTCTGAGGCGAGCCATGACACATGTGTAGGTAAATGTCAGCCATATTCCATTTCCTTTCTGTGGGCTCACTTCATGGACCAGAGTCTAAGCATATATACAGCACCTGTGAGAGTTTGGGTGTAGTGAACTACAGCTGATCTCAAATCTGGGATGACCCAAGTTTCAAGACATTTACTCTGGCACCTAAAACTATTACCAGTTTTATCAAATGATGTATTTACATGTGTACATTCTGATAATGTATTGTTTTGTATTGTCAGTTTCTCTTTTTTGATCACCCCTGAAAGTGTTACTAAATTTAATGCTATATAGAAATAAAATTCAGTGGCATCCAGAATATGGTTTTTAAAAAAAGAATATGCATCTTGCCACCATAATATAATAC
Organism: Balaenoptera acutorostrata; assembly: GCF_949987535.1. NCBI lineage: Eukaryota > Metazoa > Chordata > Mammalia > Artiodactyla > Balaenopteridae > Balaenoptera > Balaenoptera acutorostrata. Next base: position 148,039,529 of record NC_080064.1, read on the forward strand.
TATCAGATTATGGCTTTATGTGATGGGTGCCAAAGCAGTGGGTTAAAAGTGAAACTCTCAGCTACTGTGTCGACTGCTTGTTCTGTCTGCAACCAGCACTGCCCTGACTGTTGTTACACACTCCCCATGGAACCTCTCAGTTCAATTATTTTGTATATATGTAAGTCACTGAAAAGATAATGTAAGCCAGGACAAAACTAATTTGTTTCCATTGTTCTAACATATGTGCTTTCAGTATCTTTACCTAAACTCAAGTCTGTAATTTAACTTGTTTGCAAAAGTGAAGTGTAATTTGCAACTCAAAAATTGAGACCTTGTCTTCAGTTAAGTTGCAAACAATTCCATCTGTCATTCATTTAATTCAATTTGCTGTGAGTATCCACAGTTTGCATGTCACTGAGCTATGCACCAAGGGGAATTAGCAAACACAAATTAGCCCCACAGTTTGTCAGAAGAAATGAGAAAGCAAAGAAGAAAGGGAGGAGGGAGGCAAGAGGGGAGGGAAGAAAGAAATTCTGTTTAAATTTGAAGACCCCTATGCTAACCTCATGTTCGTGAATTTTTTTTAAGCATTCCGCACGTTGCTTATTCTCTCCCAGATATGCTCTCTGTTAAACATTTTTTAGATATTTAAAAGAAATATTTTCTGACTTCAGTTTTTGTCATTTCTTTTTCTACCCTTCTCCAAGCCCTCTTCCTGCATCGTTATCTTCTTAGACATGCTTCCTTAGTCACTCTTAGGCGGACTCAGCTTCTCACATTATCTCCACTCAGCTGGGCCTTCAAACCCTCTGGATCCTTACTCTTTAACCTTTATTCTCTAGGCCCAGGTGTTCCCAGAACTTTTCTGTCTGGCTGTCTTGAAGTACCTAAAGCGTAATATGATGCACATGGAATCTCCTCCCTGTGATCAGCTTCCTAGAACTGTGGACAGTGCTAGTTTCTTTTACTCCTTGAACTTGAAACATTGATGGGTTCATTAACAACTCTCAACATTTTGCCCCATATGGTCAAACACTACTTAATTACTAAACCTGTGGACTCCACTGTCCTTGGGAGTATGTCAAACATTGCTCTCAGCCTGCTCCAAACCATTCTTATTGTTTTTTTTCCATTGGTAATTTTGGTAATTTTTCATGCCCACAATTTTTACCTCTTTGTTAGTGAAAATTTTCACGATTTTATTGACAGAATTAACATCTGACATTTTGTCTTTCAGTGTTTCTTCTGAATAGTCATTCCCACTGAAGGGTTTTCATATCCTATTAACATTCCATTCTCTGCCTTCATCTTAGACAACTCTTCTACCTTTACTCTCCTGCTCCAAAAATCCTTGTTTATGCTCTGATAAATGAGTGAAACGGTATTTCCCACACCATCTAGTCGATTTCTTCTAGATCATCTGAAGGTCCAAGTCATTTGAAGAAAGAGTCCCTGATTAATAACCAGTTCTCCATTTCTTTATCACAATCTGTGCCCTGTAGTTTCATCACAGTAGAGTCTTATGAATGTTTTCTGTGTCTTTGTGTTTATACTACACTAATGTTTATATGAATTACCTTCCCGAAACCATCTACTATGTGAGGCAGCTACTATTTCAGAGTGAGAACCAATCTTGGAGACTCTAAAGTAAATTTCTATAACTAGTCTATGACTGGATATTTAAGTTTTATTTGGGGGTAATAAGTAGGCTTAGACATTTAGAAATATTTCTTAAAATATGGTGAGTATTTTCTGGCATTGGTACTAATAAAGAAATTTACAAAAAAAAAAAAAAGAAATTACACTAAGATTGCAGACAGCTTTGGAATTATGTAACAAGAAACCTGCAGTAAACACCAAATGCCTTTAATTAACCATCTAGGATAGACAGCTTACAAAAGATTCAGATTAACACCATGGAATTTTGTTAGACTTGGGCTAAGATTTAGCTTTTTAGGGAATTGATTCCAAAGCTTAAAAGAGAAAACGAACGTTGCATTGCTTCTCTGAACACCAAAATCACACTTGGGGCCACTTTAAAATTCATACTCTGGAAAGTGTGATGTCGACTACTTGGAGTTCAACGTCATTTACATTTCTGTTGTTATCTTAGGTTAAAGCCGATTATAAAGGGAAAAAGTAAAAATATATCAAAAGTTCTGCAATGAGTGCTTTGGTTAACCAAACTGGGGCAAAAACAGTGACAAATATTTGATGAGCATTTGTCATTAACAGATTTTGAGTCATTGCAATTATCATCTGAGCATATGTGCAATGAACAGGTCCTTTTGCTGAGTCATCTCCAGGGTTTCACTTTGTCTTCCCTTTACTTCCAGCCCTCAGCACTCCTGCTCCCATTTCATACCACGTTCTCTTCCTTCTAACACTGGTTGGCACATTTTGATATTAGGCAAAGCACAACTGAGACAAGAAATCTGAGGTTTCTCAAATCCCATCTCTCATTCTGAAAGCAAATATCAATTAATTTTTTACTATCTATTCCCACTCTTTTTATTGCTGTTTTCTTGACTTTGTTTAGTAATAGCAGGTAGCTTAGCTCTTTATAATTTATACAATGTTTTTCATATATTACGTGTTTGAACCTTCCAACAAGCCTGTGAAGTAGGGAGATTGTATCAGTGGCTCCTGTTGGCAGAAGAATTAACTGAGATCCTGAGAAGTTAGGTGACTGGCCCGAAGTAACATAGCAACTATATGTATATCTAGTTGCCATTAGTACTTTACAATTGTATGAAGTTGGATGAATATTCCTATCACAAAGATAAAACTGCCTCCGCTTAATGATATCTGCATATGGGAAAGCTACAGGCATGGCTGTTGGAGAGAGAGGGGCCGCTAAACTTTAAATAAAACAGAAACGAGTATTTCTTTTCCCAATTAATCTCAATAGAAACTTTATCTTTTAGGTAAGTTCTACTGTGTTCTGTCAAGAGTTTAGTACCTTGGTGGTTTAGGATCCTGTACAGGTCTGTTTCATCTGTCATTCCAATCTTAATTACTTAACTAATATTGCAATTGGCCAGTTTGGGGCTTCAGCTCATATATGCTTATACACAGAAGAGATGTTCACATTTTATAATACAGGACAGTTTATATTGTACTCCATTAAAAACATACTGATATGAAACAGCTTTGAACCTTTTTAAGCACAAGTGTAAAATCAAGTTTTCTGTTGTATGTCAACAACTTGTTTATAGTTGATTCTGTCACAGTTTCTGCCTTTGTTTTGCATGGTTACACACACTGCTTTTTTTCTGCACAGATATTGATGAATGTGAAAATAGAGACACCTGCCAGCATGAGTGTAAAAATACCTTTGGGAGCTATCAGTGTATCTGCCCACCTGGCTATCAACTCATGCTCAATGGAAAGACATGTCAAGGTGAGAAAACATTGGGACATTTATTGCTACAACTTAACCTAAAACCAGTATAGGATAGTGTGAGAAACGTCTTTTTTTTTGAATAATTTTTCTTCTAGTTGCTTCCTATCCTTTCACATTCCCATGGGTCAGACTTATCTATAATCCTTGCTTTTGCAAGCAGGAGAAAGCAATTAAGCAAAGGAAGAGTTGAGAAACACTTTTGGTATGGTCTTACTAGAAGGAGCAAGAATGCCTAAGCCACCTCATATCATATATATATATATATATATATATATATATATATATATATAAAACTAAATGGAAATAGACCTCTTCAAACATGTTTTCACAGTTCAGCTAAGAAGAAAGGAGAAATGAGAAGAGTTCTCAGTAAACGTACCTCAGTATTAAGCATTATTTTATACTTTGTCTTAGTGATCAGTGGGTAATTGATTAATCCACTCATTCTTTGAGTCAAATGATGAGTAACAATCATGTGACAGAGTTGCAGGATACAGGAGGTTAAAACAGATGAATAATGTACACTCTCTTCCCTTTATGATCTTAGAGTCTAGTGGAGACAAACATGCAAATAAGTGCATAATCAACATACAAGGTTGTAGGTGTTATAACTTTTAGATAATGTGTAGTGATGGTAGAAAGAAAATCAATTTCAATAGCAAAATTGTTACACAAAAATGTGAAAGGAGCATTGTATATTGATGAGGTGTAGTATGTTGTAACATGTCCTTGATCAAAAGAATATGAACTTGTATAAATCGTTAAAATCTTCTAAGAAACCACCTCAATTCCATGGACAAAATCTAAGATTAATAAGCCTCTGAATTTTATTAGTTTCTGTCATGTATAAAAGACTTCCCTTCACAAAAAACTTGCTAGGATGCAGCTCATGGAAATGTGTTCCAGAAACCAAGACCAGGATGCACAATGGCTTCACCTGAGTTACCATGAGCGTCCACACGCTTACTCAACCCATTCACCCATCACACTCCCTGAGAGCCCCCACTGATCATGTGGGCTGAAGAAGGAAAATGAACTCAATAATAACCTTTACTCCCAGCCATCACTCAAACATTTATGAAGAACTTACCCTGTGAGGAACATCTTACTAAGTTTTGAAATACTGGAAGAATATATTTACATTATAGTTTTATATTTTTCCAAAACAACTATTACCTCATTTTAATCAGCAGTACAGTTTTGTCAAGAACAATAATGTGTACCCATTCTACAGATGATAAAGCTAATTCTCAGAGTGCTTATGTGAGTCTCAATGTCCTAGAACCATCAAGAGTCAGGGTAGGACTTGATCACAGATCTCACAATGTCAGGAATGGTCCTTTGTCTCTCCTGTGATGCTGTGAACACCAGGGTCATTGTATTGTGGGAGCAGACAGAGGTTAGAGCACTTACGTTGTCCATATTTTATAACTTCTCCAGCTCTTCAATCCAAGAATCCTTCTGAAGAGGTGGCAGTGCACAACACTAACATTACACTCCCTACAGGTGCACCAGGCACCAAGGAAGGAAGGGGGTAGATACTGAAGCATTTGGAATAACCAGCCAACTAACTGCAAACTCCTTAGCCAGATTTTTTTAATATAAATTTATTTATTTTATTTATTTTTGGCTGCATTGGGTCTTCGTTGCTGCACACAGGCTTTCTCTAGTTGTGGCGAGTGGGGGCTACTCTTCGTTGTGGTGCACGGGCTTCTCATTGCAGTGGCTTCTCTTGTTATGGAGCATGGGCTCTTGGCACGTGGGCTTCAGTAGTTGTAGCACATGGGCTCAGTAGTTGTGGCTTGCAGGCTCTAGAGCACAGGCTCAGTAGTTGTGGCACACGGGCTTATATGATCCGTGGCATGTGGGATCTTCCCGGACTGGGGCTCAAACCCGTGTCCCATGCATTGGCAGGTGGATTCCTAACCACTGCGCCACCAGGGAAGCCCCTTTAGCCAGATTTTTAAGGGTTATATTATGTCATATTCTCATTAGAGGATTTTTTCCTCTCTAAATTATTCCAGTTTGTTTTTTTTAGTTGCCCTTGTCACTCATTCAGTTCAAAACATTTTTCAGCTTTCACTTGTACTCCAGAGAGTGGAAAATAATGTGCACAAATCAGAAACAGGTGTCATTTAAAATGTTTGCAATTTAAATGAGTTACATATTTTTCTGGTTTTAAAAAAAGACATGAGGGACTTCCCTGGTGGCACAGTGGTTAAGAATCCACCTGCCAATGCAGGGAATATGGGTTTGATCCCTGGTCCAGGAGGATCCCACATGCTGTGGAGCAACTAAGCCCGTGTGCCACAACTACTGAGCCTGCAGTCTAGAGCCCGAGAGCCACAGCTGCTGAGCCCACGTGCCACAACTACTGAAGCCCGCGTGCCTAGAGCCCATGCTCTGTGACAAGAGAAGCCACCTCAATGAGAAGCCTGCGCACTTCAACAAAGAGTAGCCCCCACTCAACACAACTAGAGAAAGCCTGCGTGGAGAAACGAAGACCCAATGCAGCCAAAAATTAATTAATTAATTAATTAATTATTTTAAAAGTTGTCTAAGAAAAGACATGAGAGACAACAATTATGACCTTTAAAGAAGTCTTTACTCTAAAGAATAACTTGGAGTCTTTATAGCTTTAGAAAGTGTTTGAGGCATTTATGAGGAACAAAATGCTACTTTTCATTCACAGATAAATTTTTGAAGCTTTATACATTAGTGATAGAAATGTCAGTAATAAAAGGGATATTAAAGTGACTTTGACATTGAATGAGGACAAAGACTAGTCTAAAGTGGAAGTCACCAGACTGCAAAATGAAAAACAAAAAACATGCCAATCATAATTTGCCCCAGAAGCAGAGAGGAGAAACTAAAAAATCCATATGCTAATTTTAAGCACCATTAATCTAATTCTAAAACTGTAAGAACGCTACATGTTGGCATTGCATTCAAAATGAGTGTTCTAATCTATCCAAGTTTTTAAGAAGCAATTCATAATGTTTGTCAAGAATCTGAATTACTCTACACCCTCTATAAGACAAATGTTTCAAGTATGCTTATCCTAAATTACTTTTTTAATGTATCCAGAGCACTTGGTTAAATGCATTCATATGTTCTAAAGCTATTATTGTGAAAGTTTTTCAGCTCATCTTGGTATTCTTTTCTTGTAGCAATAATATTTATGTTATGAAATCCCTATACTTTAATTTTTAATCATAATAATTTTCTCATAATGTTTTATAAAAACCAGACATCACCACACTGTCAGTTAACAGAAGACAGTCTGATTTCTCCATCTTTACTAGCTTCTTTTTTTTAAGACCCATGAGTAAAGTGAATGAACAGAGTGACTAGAGTGAATGCCTACAGGATACTTACTCCTGAGGAGATAGCAGTAGACAGAAGACAAAGGAGAGCTACTACCTTCCCCAAAGCTCAAATGCTTTATGAAAGCTCTTCTATAGGAAGTGTACATTATTATGGAGCTAGAGACAAACACTTTGTATATTAGATTCTCATATCTCTGATAGATTTATTTGCAGCCGATGAAAATCTGTGATAAGGTAACTGTTCTTATTATGCCTGGATGTGTGTCCAGATTCTGACCTCCAATCACCATTTTCATGGACCCTAGAAGCCCACTGGCCTCCATGTTTCTGCATGAGTTCACTCTAAAAATTAAAGCTAAAATGAAATTTGGAGTATGGATGAGAAGGGAATTTTTTTTTATGGAGAGAAAAGAAGATAAGATTAATTGAATTTCTTTCACATTTTCCTAAAGGGCTTTTTACTTCATTCTGAGACAATCTCATTTTGTCAAGGAGATGGAGCACTTCTGGCAGATAAAATCATAATTAGAAATTGGTTTGCAGAGACAAAAGGCAAGATTTAACTGAAATAAAACATGTTTCACTCTGTTCCATTCCTGGAGGAAAACTAGTTCTAATATAAAATGAGTAATAGAAAGCACATTATGTCATTATCAGCACATCTAAGTAACTAAAAAGTCAAGTAAGTGATTTACTCCATATCATTCTAGCTTAATATCTTTTGACATTGTGCAGACTATTGTTAAGTTTAAAGTAACTAATTACATTGTATGTCATTTCCTTAAGGAATGGAATATATTTGGAACCAAATCTAAAAATGCTCATTTTTGACACAGAAATGCAAATGGCAAATAATTTTAAAATTTAACATTTATTCTCCACGATTTATATACTGTCTCTTGGAATATCTTCTCGCCTTTTTTTTTATAGTAATATTCCAAGTTATTTACAAGTTCATGAAAGAACTTCACAAATTTAACCCAAGATCAATATAAATACCATCATGCAGTTACCAAGTCACTACTATGAAATGACATAATAGTTACACATACCCATTGGTTGTGGCACCAATTCCATGACTGAAGTACATTTGACCTTTAGAACCTACCTCTCCAAAAAACTGATTTGGGTCCAATTATACATCAGAATCTATGTTTATTCAAATACTAAAGAAGAAAATGTTACAAGTGGCTCTGTGCAGCCCATTGACTTAAACTTTCTCTAAAATTAGTCTTCATATTTTTTGTTTACCTACTCCAAAAAGAAATTTGAAAACCTTATACTTCACTCATACTTGTAAAAATCAACCTCCAAAGTTTCTTACCATGTTTAAATAATTACAGAGAATGTGAGTTCTGGCATTGTTATTTGGTGTTTACGTGCTTTCAATGTATTTTCATCAAAACTTTGGAACTGCACACTTAACTCAGTTACTGGAGGATGACCACCATATCATTTAAAAGTGTGTACTCATTGTAAAGCCAACCAGACTGTCAGAAAAATGTCTAAAGTCATTTTTCTGTTCAAGTAAAAGTGTTAGTAGGTGTTCCTATGACAGCCAGGTCACTTCTGAAATCTAATTTAAAATGGAGAGCTAAGACCATTGGTTTGTAGCCATGATGAAATAAGGCCTGCCACTATCAATATATGCCACCAATTCTCTTACGCTTCCTATGTGCCTGAAAGCATTGTATACCCTGTATCATAAAGAGATTTACAATTAGTGGAAACATTTTTCTGTAAAGCAGAAGAAGGATGTAAGAGGGAAGAGTCTGGGAAAGGAGAACTCCAGGCCATAGGAAATTCTCAAGCAGATTGATTTTAGGAAGGAGAACTTACTTAGGGAAAATCAAAATCTGAATGGAGAGCAGGACAAGATGGTGGAGTAGATGGATCTTGAGCTCACATCCTCTCACAAGCACAACAAAATCACAACTAACTGCTCAACAACCATTGATTTAAAAAAAGACTGGAACCTACCAAAAAAGATAATCTACATCCAAAGACATTAAGAAGAAACCCAATGAGACGGTACAAGGGGCTCACTCGCAATATAATCAAACCCCATGACCCCCGGGTGGGCAACCCACAAACTGGAGAACAGTTGTATCACAGAAGTTCTCCCACAGGAGTGAGTTCTGAACCCCATGTCAGGCTCCCAGTCTGGGGGTCTGGTATTGGGAGAAGGAGCCCCCAGAGCACTTGATGTTGAAGGCCAGCAGGGCTTGAGTCCAGGAGCTCCACAGGAGTAGGGGAAACAGAGACCCACTCTTGGAGGATGCATACAAGGTCTTGTGTACACCATGACCCAGGGCAAAAGCAGTGACTTCATTAGGAGCCTGGACCAGACCTACCTGCTGGTCCTGGAGGATTTCCTGGGGAGGTGGGGGAGCAGCTGTGGCTCACTGTGGGGACAAGGACACCAGTGGCAGAGGTACCGGGGGTTATTTATTAGCATGAGCTCCCCTAGAGGCTGCCATCTTGGTACCATGATCTGGCCCCACCCAACAGCCTGTAGGCCCCAGTGCTGGACTCCTCAGGCCAAACAAGCAACAGGGCAGGAACACAGCCCCACACATCAGCCGACAGGCTGCATAAGGACTTCCTGAGCCCACAGCCACCTCTAGACATGCCCTTTGACATTGCCCTACCCACCAGAGGGTCAAGACCCAGCTCCACCCACCAGAAGCAAGAAAACTACAGTCTGGCAGCCTACAGAACTGAGTCCACAAACACAGATAAGAACCTACCCCAGGACTAGCTGGTCTCTGGCCCTTGGTGACAAGAAGGGAGTGTACTTCTGGGACACATAGGACAACCCCTACAGGGAGCCACTTCTCCAAGGTCAAGAAACATAACTAACCTTCCACATACATAAAAATACAAATAGAACTCTAGACAAAATGAGGGGGAGAGGAGTATGTTCCAGACCAAGGAACAAGATAAAACCCCAGAAGAACACCTAAGTGACGTGGAGATAGACAATGTACCTGAGAAAGAGTTCAGAGTAATGATCATAAAGATGATCCAAGAACTCAGGAAAACAATGCATGCACAGAGCAAGAAGTTACAAGAAGTTTTTAACTAAGAGTTAGAAAATATAAAGAACAGCCAAACAGACTTGAATACAATAACTGAAGTGAAAAACACACTAGAAGGAATCAGTAGCAGAATAAGTGAGGCAGAGAATGGATAAGTGAGCTGCAAGACAGCGTGGTGGAATCACTGCCACATAACAGAATAAAGAAAAAAATGAAAACAAATGAGGATAGTTTAAGAGACCTCTGGGACAACATCAAACGTACCAACATTCACATTGTAGAGGTCCCAGAAGGAGAGAGGGGGAAAGGGCCTGAGGAGATATAAAGAGATAATAGCCAAAAATTCCCTAACATGGGAAAGGAAACAGAAACCCATGTCCAGGAAGTGGCAAGAGTACCATATAGGATCAACCAAAGGAGGAACATGCCAAGGCACATAGTAATCAAACTGGCAAAGAGAAAATAGTAAAAGCAACAAGGGAAAAGCAACAAAAAACCTCATGGGGGTTCCCTTGTATGTTATCAGCTGATTTTTCAGCAGAAAATCTGGCCAGAAGAGAGTGGTACAATATAAATAAGGTGATGAAAGGGGAAAACCCACAACCTAAGATTCTCTACCCAGCAAGGCTCTCATTCAGATTTTGATGGAGAAATCAAAAGCTTTGCAGACAAGCAAAAGCCAAAAGAATTCAGTACCACCAAACCATCTTTACAACAAATGCTTAGGGAACATCTCTAGGTGGAAAAGAAAAGGCCATAACTAGAAACAAGAAGATTACAAAATGGGAAAGCTCACTGGTAAAGGCACACCTACAGTAAAGGTGGGAAATCATCCATATTCAGATATGATATCTAACCCAGTAATCGTGAGAGGAGAGTAAAAATGCAGGATACTTGACGTGCACTTGAAATTAAGAGATCAACAACTTAAAACAATCATGTATATATATAGACAGCTATATGAAAACCTAATGGCAAATACAAACCAAAAATCTATAATAGATATACACACACACAAACAAAAAAAAAAAGGAATCCAAACACAACTCTGAAGATAGTCATCAAATCACAAGAGAAGAGAACAAAAGAGGAAGGGAAGAAAAAACACCTATGAAAACAAATCCAAAAGAATTAACAAAATGGCAGTCAGAACATACATATAAATAATTACCTTAAATGTAAATGGATTAAATGCTCTAACCAAAAGACATGTTTACAAACAGATGAATTGACAGAAGAACAAGACTGGTATATATAGTCTACAAGAGACCACTTCAGATATAGGGACACATACAGACTGAAAGTGAGGGAATGGAAAAAGGTATTCCATGCAAATGAAAATCAAAAGAAAGCTGCAGTAGAAATACTCATATCAGACAAAAGAGACTTTAAAATAAAGACTGCTACAAGAGACAAAGAAGAACACCACATAATGATCAAGGCATCAATCTAAGAAGAAGAGATAACAACTGTAACTATATTGGGTTGGCCAAAAAGTTCTTTCAGGTTTTTCCTTAAGATGTTACAGGAAAACCCGAATGAACTTTTTGGCCAACCCAATATATGCACCCAACGTAGGAGCACCATAATATGTGAGGCAATTATTAACGGACATAAAAGGAGAAATTGACAGTAGCATAGTAATAGTAGGGGACTTTAACACCCCATTTATATCAATGGACAGATCATCCAGACAGAAAATCAGTAAGGAAACACAGCACTTAAGTGACACATTAGACCAGATGGACTTAATTGATGTTTATAGAGCATTCCATCCAAAAGCAGCAGAATACACATTCAAGTTCACATGGAACATACTCCAGGACTGATCACATTCTGGGCCACAAAGCAAGCCTCAGTAAATTTAAGAAAATTGAAATCATAATCAAGCATCTTTTCTGACCACAATGCTATGAGATTAGGAATCAACTACAAGAAAAAAACTGCAAAAAACACAAACACATGGAGGCTAAACAGTATGCTACTAAACAAATGGATCACTGAAGAAATCAAAGAGGAAATCAGAAAATACCTAGAGACAAATGAAAACAAAAACATGATGATCCAAAACCTATGGGACACAGAAAAAGCAGTTCTAAGAGAGAAGTTTATACCTGTACAACCTTACCTCAGGAAATAAGAAAAGTCTCAAACAACCTAACCTTACACCTAAGCAATTACAGAAAGAAGAACAAACAAAACCCAAAGTTAGTAGAAGTAAAGAAATCATAAAGATCAGAGTAGAAATAAATGAAATAGAGATGAAGAAAACAGTAGAAAATATCAGTAAAACTAAAATCTGGTTCTTTAAAAAAGAATGAACCTATGTATATGTATAACTGAATTTCTGTGCTATACACCTGAAACTAACATAACATTGTAAATCAATTATACTCCAATAAAATTTTTTTAAATAAAATAAAAATAAGTCAAAGTATTAAAATAAAAGCCGGTTCTTTGAAAAGACAAACAAAATTGATAAACCTTCAGACTCATCAAGGAAAAAAGTGAGAGGGCCCAAACCAATAAAATCAGAAACGAAAAAGGAGGTGTTACAACTGAAACCACAGCAATACAAAGGGCCATACTAAAAACAACTATATGCCAATAACATGGACAGCCTAGAAAAAAATGGACAAATTCTTAGGAAGGTACAATCTCCCAAGACTGAATCAGGAAGAAATAGTAAATATGAACAGAATAATCACAAGTACTGAAATTGAAACTGCTTTAAAAATTTCAGACAAACAAAAGTCCAGGACCAGATGGCTTCACAGGCAAGTTCTATCAAACATTTAGAAAAGAGTTAACACCTATCCTTCTGAAGCTGTTCCAAAAAATTGCAGAGGAAGGAACACTTCCAAACTCATTCTATGAGGCCACCATCACTCTGATACCAAAACTAGACAAAGATACCACAAAAAAAGAAAAAACACAGGCCAATATCACTGATGAACATAGGTGCAAAACTCCTCAAAATACCAGCAAACTAAATCCAACAATACATTAAAAGTATCATACACCATGATCAAGTGGGATTTACCCCAGGGATGCAAGGATTTTTCAATATCCACAAATCAATCAGTGTGATATACCACAGTAACAAATTGAAGAATAAAAACCATATGATCATCTCAATAGATGCAGAAAAAGCTTTTGATAAAATTCAACATCCATTTATGATAAAAAAAAACAAAAACCTCTCCAGACAGTGGTCATAGAGGGAACCTACCTCAACGTCATAAAGGCCATATATGACAAACCCACAGCTAAAATTATATTCAATGGCGAAAAGCTAAAAGCATTTCCTCTAAGATCAGGAACAAGACAAGGATATCCACACTCCACTTTTATTCAACATTATTTTGGAAGTCCTAGCCATGTCATTCAGAGAAGAAAAAGAAATAAAAGGAAGCCAGATTGACAAAGAAGAAGTAAAACTGTTACTATTTGCATATGACATGATACTATACATAGAAAATCCTAAAGCTGCAATGAAAAAACTACTAGACCTTAATAAATTCAGTAAAGTTGCTGGATACAAAATTAATACACTGAAATCTTTTGCATTTCTATACACTAACAATGAAAGATCAAAAAGAGAAATGAAGGAAACAACCCCATTTACCATTGCATCAAAAAGAATAAAATACCTAGGAATAAACCTACCTAAGGGGGGGGAAAAAAACTTACCTAAGGAGACAAAAGACCTATACTCTGAAAATTATAAGATGCTGATGAAAGAAATCAAAGATAAACAGATGGAAAGATAAACCATGTTCTTGGATTGGAACAATCAATACTATCAACATGACTATACTACCTGAGGCAAACTGCAGATTTAATGCAGTCCTTATCAAATTACCAATGGCATTTTTCACAGAACCAGAACAAATAATTCTAAAATTTGTATGGAAACACAAAAGACCCCAAATAGCCAAAGCAATCTTGAGACAGAAAAACAGCTGGAGGAATCAGACTCCCCTATTTCAGACTATACTACGAAGCTACAGTAATCAAAACAGTATGGTACTGGCACAAAAACAAACTTAGATCAATGGAACACGATAGAAAGCCAGGAAATAAACCCACACACCTATGGTCAACTAATCTACAACAAAGGACGCAAGACTATACAAGAAAAGACAACCTGTTCAATAAGTGATGCTGGGGAGACTGGACAGCTACGTGTAAGAGAATGAAATTAGAACATTCTCTAACACCATGCACAAAAATAAACTCAGAATGGGTTAAAGACCTAAATGTAAAGCCAGATACTATAAGACTCCTAAAGGAAAACATAGGCAGGATACTATTTGACATACGTCATAGCAATATCTTTTTGAATCTGTCTCCTGAGTAATGGAAATAAAAATAAAATAAAATAAATAAAATAAAGTAGAAATAAATGGGACTTCATTAAACGTAAAAGCTTTTAGAAACACTCAGCTCTACACACCACCAGAGCCTCTCATCAAGCTTCTTAGATAGCTTCAACCACCAGAGGACAGAGAGCAGAAGCAAGAAAAACTACAGTCCTGCAGCCTGTGGAACAAAAACCACATTCACAGAAAGATAGTCAAGATGAAAAGGCAGAGGGCTATATACCAGATGAAGGAACAAGATAAAACCCCAGAAAAACAACTAAATGAAGTGGAGATAGGCAACCTTCCAAAAAAAGAATTCAGAATAATGATAGTGAAGATGACCCAGGACCTCGGAATAAGAATGGAGGCAAAGATCGAGAAGATGCAAGAAACGTTTAACAAAGACCTAGAAGAATTAAAGAACAAACAAACAGAGATGAACAATACAATAACTGAAATGAAAACTACACTAGAAGGAATCAATAGCAGAATAACTGAGACAGAAGAACGGATAAGTGACCTGGAAGACAGAATGGTGGAATTCACTGCTGCGGAACAGACTAAAGAAAAAAGAATGAAAAGAAATGAAGACACCCTAAGAGACCTCTGGGACAACATTAAACGCAACAACATTCGCATTATAGGGGTCCCAGAAGGAGAAGAGAGAGAGAAAGGACCAGAGAAAATATTTGAAGAGATTGTAGTCGAAAACTTTCCTAACATGGGAAAGGAAATAGCCACCCAAGTCCAGAAAGCGCAGAGAGTCCCATACAGGATAAACCCAAGGAGAAACACGCCGAGACACACAGTAATCAAAGTGGCAAAAATTAAAGACAAAGAAAAATTATTGAAAGCAGCAAGGGAAAAATGACAAATAACATACAAGGTATCTCCCATAAGGTTAACAGTTGATTTCTCAGCAGAAACACTACAAGCCAGAAGGGAGTGGCATGATATACTTAAAGTGATGAAAGGGAAGAACCTACAACCAAGATTACTCTACCCGTCAAGGATCTCACTTAGATTTGATGGAGAAATCAAAAGCTTTACAGACAAGCAAAAGCTAAGAGAATTCAGCACCACAAAACCACCTCTACAACAAATGCTAAAGGAACTTCTCTAAGTGGGAAACACAAGAGAAGAAAGGGACCTACAAAAACAAACCCAAGGGCTTCCCTGGTGGCGCAGTGGTTGAGAATCTGCCTGCCAATGCAGGGGACACGGGTTCGAGCCCTGGTCTGGGAAGATCCCACATGCCGCGGAGCAACTAGGCCCGTGAGCCACAATTACTGAGCCTGCACGTCTGGAGCCTGTGCTCCGCAACAAGAGAGGCCGCGATAGTGAGAGGCCCGTGCAGCGTGATGAAGAGTGGCCCCCACTTGCCACAACTAGAGAAAAGCCCTCGCACAGAAACGAAGACCCAGCACAGCCATAAATAAATAAAATAAATAAATAAATAATTTTTTTTAAAAAACCCAAAACAATTAAGAAAATGGTCATAGGAACATACATATCGATAATTACCTTAACGTGAATGGATTAAATGCTCCACCAAAAGACACAGGCTTGCTGAATGGATACAGAAACAAGAGCCATATATATGCTGTCTACAAGAGACCCACTTCAGACCTAGGGACACATACAGACTGAAAGTGAGGGGATGGAAAAAGATATTCCATGCAAATGGAAATCAAAAGAAAGCTGGAGTAGCTATACTCATATCATCAGATAAAATAGACTTTAAAATAAAGAATGTTACAAGAGACAAGGAAGGACACTACATAATGATCAAGGGATCAATCCAAGAAGAAGATATAACAATTATAAATATATATGCACCCAACATAGGAGCACCTCAATACATAAGGCAACTGCTAACAGCTATAAGAGAGGAAATTGACAGTAATACAATAATAGTGGGGGACTTTAACACCTCACTTACACCAATGGACAGATCATCCAAAATGAAAATAAATAAGGAAACAGAAGCTTTAAATGACACAATAGACCAGATAGATTTAATTCATATTTATCAGACATAACATCCAAAAACAGCAGATTACACTTTCTTCTCAAGTGCGCACGGAACATTCTCCAGGGTAGATCACATCTTGGGTAACAAATCAAGCCTCAGTAAATTTAAGAAAATTGAAATCATATCAAACATCGTTTCTGACCACAACACTATGAGATTAGAAATCAATTACAGGGGAAAAAAACGTGAAAAGCACAAACACATGGAGGCTAAACAATACGTTACTAAATAACCAAGAGGTCACTGAAGAAATCAAAGAGGAAACGAAAAAATACCTAGAGACAAATGACAATGAAAACATGATATCCAAAACCTATGGGATGCAGCAAAAGCAGTTCTAAGAGGGAAGTTTATAGCTATACAAGCCTACCTCAAGAAACAAGAAAAATCTCTAGTAAACAATCTAACCTTACACCTAAAGGAACTAGAGAAAGAAGAACAAACAAAACCCAAAGTTCGCAGAAGGAAAGAAATCATCAAGATCAGAGTGGAAATACATGAAATAGAAACAAAGAAAACAAGAGCAAAGATCAATAAAACTAAAAGCTGGTTCTTTGAGAAGATAAACAAAATTGATAAGCCATTAGCCAGACTCATCAAGAAAAAGAGGGAGAGGACTCAAATCAATAAAATTAAAAACGAAAAAGGAGAAGTTACAACAGACACCACAGAAATACAAAGCATCCTAAGAGACTACTACAAGCAACTATATGCCAATAAGATGGACAACCTGGAAGAAATGGACAAATTCTTAGAAAGGTATAACCTTCCAAGACTGAACCAGGAAGAAATAGAAAATATGAACAGAACAATGACAAGTAATGAAATTGAAACTGTGATTAAAAATCTTCCAACAAACAAAAGTCCAGGACCAGATGGCTTCACAGGTGAATTCTATCAAACATTTAGAGAAGAGCTAACACCCATCCTTCTCAAACTCTTCCAAAAATTTGCAAGGAAGGAACACTCCCAAACTCATTCTATGAGGCCACCATCACCCTGATACCAAAACCAGACAAAGATACTACAAAAACAGAAAATTACAGACCAATATCACTGATGAATATAGATGCAAAAATCCTCCACAAAATACTAGCAAACAGAATCCAACAACACATTAAAAGGATCATACACCATGATCAAGTGGGATTTATCTCAGGGATGCAAGGATTCTTCAATATATGCAAATCAATCAATGTGATACACCATATTAACAAATTGAAGAAGAAAAACCATATGATTATGTCAATAGATGCAGATAAAGCTTTTGACAAAATTCAACACCCATTTCTGATAAAAACTCTCCAGAAAGTGGGCATAGAGGGAACCTACCTCAACATAATAAAGGCCATATATGACAAACCCACAGCAAACATCATTCTCAATGGTGAAAAACTGAAAGCATTTCCTCTAAGATCAGGAACGAGACAAGGATGCCCACTCTCACCACTATTATTCAACATAGTTCTGGAAGTCCTAGCCACAGCAACCAGAGAAGAAAAAGAAATAAAAGGAATACAAATTGGAAAAGAAGAAGTAGAACTGTCACTGTTTGCAGATGACATGATACTATACATAGAGAATCCTAAAACTGCCACCAGAAAACTACTAGAGCTAATCAATGAATTTGGTAAAATTGCAGGATACAAAATCAATGCACAGAAATCTCTTGCATTCCTATACACTAATGATGAAAAATCTGAAAGAGAAATTATGGAAACACTCCCATTTACCATTGCAACAAAAAGAATAAAATACCTAGGAATAAACCTACCTAGGGAGACAAAAGTCCTGTATGCAGAAAACTATAAGAAACTGATGAAAGAAATTAGAGGTGATACCAACAGATGGAGAGATATACCATGTTCTTGGATTGAAAGAATCAATAGTGTGAAAATGACTATACTACCCAATGCAATCTACAGATTCAATGCAATCCCTATCAAATTACCAATGTCATTTTTTACGGAACTAGAATAAATCATCTTAAAATTTGTATGGAGACACAAAAGACCCTGAATAACCAAAGCAGTCTGGAGGGAAAAAAACGGAGCTGGAGGAATCAGACTCCCTGACTTCAGACTATACTACAAAGCTACAGTAATCAAGACAATATGGTACTGGCACAAAAACAGAAACATAGATCAATGGAACAAGATAGAAAGCCCAGAGATAAACCCACGCACCTATGGTCAACTAATCTATGACAAGGGAGGCAAAGATATACAATGGAGAAAAGACAGTCTCTTCAATAAGTGGTGCTGGGAAAACTTCAGCTACATGTAAAAGAATGAAATTAGAATACTCCCTAACACCATACACAAAAATAAACTCAAAATGGATTAGAGACCTAAATATAAGACTGGACACTATAAAACTCTTAGAGGAAAACATAGGAAGAACACTGTTTGACATAAATCACTGCAATATCTTTTTTGATCCACCTCCTAGAGTAATGGAAATAAAAACAAAAATAAACAAATGGGACCTAATGAAACTTCAAAGCTTTTGCACAGCAAAGGAAACCATAAATAAGACGAAAAGACAACCCTCAGAATGGGAGAAAATATTTGCAAACAAATCAACGGACAAAGGATTAATCTCCAAAATATATAAACAGCTCATTCAGCTCAATTTTCAAGAAACAAACAACCCAATCCAAAAATGGGCAGAAGACCTAAATAGACATTTCTCCAAAGAAGACATACAGATGGACAAGAAGCACATGAAAAGATGCTCAACATCACTAATTATTAGAGAAATGCAAATCAAAACTACAATGAGGTATCACCTCACACCAGTTAGAATGGGCATCATCAGAAAATCTACAAACAACAAATGCTGGAGAGGGTGTGGAGAAAAGGGAACCCTCTTGCACTGTTGGTGGGAATGTAAATTGATACAGCCACTATGGAGAACAATATGGAGGTTCCTTAAAAAACTAAAAATAGAATTACCATATGATCCAGCAATCCCACTACTGAGCATATACCCAGAGAAAACCATAATTCAAAAAGACACATGCACCCCAATGTTCATTGCAGCACTATTTAGAATAGCCAGGTCATGGAAGCAACCTAAATGCCCATCGACAGATGAATGGATAAAGAAGTTGTAGTACATATATACAATGGAATATTACTCAGCCATAAAAAGGAAAGAAATTGAGTCATTTGTTGAGACGTGGATGGATCTAGAGACTGTCATACAGAGTGAAGTAAGTCAGAAAGAGAAAAACAAATATCATATATTAACGCATGTATGTGGAACCTAGAAAAATGGTACAGATGAACCAGTTTGCAGGGCAGAAGTTGAGACACAGATGTAGAGAACAAACGTATGGACACCAAGGGGGGAAAGCCACAGTGGGGTGGGAATGGTGGTGTTCTGAATTGCGCGATTGGGATTGACATGTATACACTGATGTGTATAAAATTGATGACTGATTAAAAAAAAAACTTAAAAGCTTTGGCAAAGGAAACCATAAACAAAATGAAAAGACAACGTACAAAATGGGAGAAAATATTTGTGAATGCTGCTACTGACAGGGATTAATCTCCAAAACATACAAACAGCTCATACAGCTCATGACCAAAAAAAACAACCCAATCAAAAAATGGGCAGAAGCTCTAAATAGACATTTTTTCAAAGAAGACATACAGATGGCCAAAAGGCACATGAAAAGATGCTCATGCCTAATGATTAGAGAAATGCAAATCAAAACTACAATGAGGTATCATCTCACACTGATCAGAATGGACCTCATCAAAAAGTCTAGAAATAATAAATGCTGGAGAGGGTGTGGATAAAACAGAACCCTTCTACACTGTTGGTTGGAATGTAAATTGATACAGCCACTATGGAGAACAGCACGGAGGTACCTTAAGAAGCTAAAAGTAGAGCTACCATATGATCCTGCTACTTTACTCCTGGGCATATATCCAGAGGAAACCATAATTTGAAAATATACATGCACCCCAATGTTCATTGCAGCACTTTTTACAATAGCCAAAACATGGAAGCAATCTAAATGTCCATCGACAGAGGAATGGATAAGGACAATGTGGTATATATATACAATGGAATGTTACTCAGCCATAAAAAGAATGAAATGATGCCATTTGCAGCAACATAGATGGACCTAGAGATTATCATACTAAATGAAGTCAGAGAATGACAAATATCATATGATATCACTTATATGTGGAATCTAAAAAAAAAAATTGAACTTCTATACAAAACAGAAATAGACTAATAGACATAGAAAACAAATTTATGGTTACCAAAGGAGAAAAGGGGGGAGGGCTAAATTAGGAGTTTGGGATTAACATATATACACTACTATATATAAAATAGATAACCAGCAAGGACCTACTATATAGCACAGGGAATTATACTCAATATTTTGTAATAACCTGTAAGGAAGAAGAATCTGAAAAAGAATATATATACATATATATATATGTATGTATAACTGAATCACTTTGCTGTACATCTGAAACTAACACAACATTGTAAATCAACTGTCCTTTACTAAAAAAAATTTTTAAAATCTGAATGGAAATTGATTCCCAAAATATTTGCCTGCTCTCATACTGCTGGGAATTTTCATGCACTACTAAGGGAACACAGATAGCACAGTTTGAAACTATTGCTCTAAAATATGATTCTTAACTTTGGGGTCTCAATCCTTTAAATTGTGTTGAACTCTATGACTGATAAATTTTCTGGAAGGAGGGTCCAATCTCAGCCTTGCTTTATCTCTCTTGCTTACTCATGCATGTGTACCTACACACTCACGCACAGAAACATTTTCATTCACAGATCTCCTGATGCTCAAATATGGACCTCAAGTTAAGAATCATGGCTTAAAAACACTGATTTTCAGAAAGCTCAAAAATAAGTTTCTTTTAGCTTCGTCTTGATGCTTCTTAATTTTGGTGATTTAAGAGTGTTTTTATTTAACAACTTTGTATAGAAAACAACAAAATAAAGAGCATTTCATTTGCATGTCCCCCCAGTATCCTAGGGAGAGATACTTTATGGAAAGCATCCCACCTATAACTGAGGCTGGCTTCTACACAGTTCAGATTTGATCAAACTTGGATTATGGTTCTTGATCCTGTTTTTTTTTTCTTTATTCCATCTCTCTCCACAAGATCTGAATGACCTGTACAGTCTCCCCTAAATTTATGACTTCTTTAATTTCCACTACCCTGCTTCCCACTCAACAATTTGAACTCACAAAAGAAAATACTAGGGAAGGATCAAGGATCACTCATGTTTTAAAGAGATTCTTCACTTTACAGAAAGGTTCACAAGTGTCCTTTAAATTTTTAGCTTGTTTTTAGTGAACTTAAAGTACTATTGGCTTTACAAAACTCAAATGCATTCTGTTTCCTAAATATAAAGAACAGCTTTCTTAGTAGCTTCCCTTCTACTTTTATAGCTCTTATTTTTCAATGTCTTTTCACGTATGTTTAAAAACAACTTAGAGCAGTCTGGGAAATAGCACACCAGGAATCAGGATCCCCACTTGGTGGGTGAAGAAGCTTAAGTGCAGCTACCAAGTTCATTCATGGCGAGGAGAGAGCTAGCCCTCAACGTTCCAGTCCGGTATCCACAATGCCTGCCCTGATGGCGTGTTCTGACCCGAGTTGCTAATGCTGCATGTTCCTTGTGCTATTGTAGATGTTGATGAGTGTCTGGAGCAGAATGTGCACTGTGGACCGAATCGCATGTGCTTCAATATGAGAGGAAGTTACCAGTGCATCCAGACGCCCTGTCCGCCCGACTACCAACGGGATCCTGTGTCAGGGTATGTCTTGCCTTCTCTTCCCAGACATGCTTTTGAAAATCCTTCTTCCTCTCTCTCCTTGACCAACAACCCCTGTCTGCAGTCATGTTTCACTCACAGGACGTCAATAGCCCCCCAGGGGACAGAGAGTGACGGTGTGTTTCTTCTTCAGTGAACTGGCAAAAAAATGAGCTCATCCTGCCGCAGCCACTGCAGCTGAAACCATCACTTTGAGCTGCAGGGTTTCTTGGAGCAAGTCTCGCCAGCATGTAATCCACCAGGCAACATCTAGAATTCCGCTTCAGCAGGAAGCATTTTATAGGGTGATAGAGCCTGCTTTTCTTTGAAATTGTCTCATTTCCGTTGGTGTTGCCTCAGGGTTTTCAGGGCTCTCAGCCGTTAGAGCGCTCCAAGAAGTATCATGGCTGTTATGGTGATGAGTCAACATGACTCCATGAGAGCGTGGAGGAGAGCAAAGATGAGTCAGTGGTCTGTCCATTCACAACTCATCTTGCTTACGTATCCTGCTGTCTGAAACACTGTCTTTCCTGGGTTCGGAATAAACCACTCTTCTATTTTCTCCCTCCCCTTACAGAAATGTTGTATTCTGTTTAGGTACCAAGTTAGTGGGGTGCTAGGAAAATGAGATAATGGCCATCATGAATAGGATCCACTAATAAGGTGGTTCTGAAACCAAATGCTGGTTGGATCTCACACTTTGTTTTCCTCTCAGCGGTGACTACCATGTTACTGTAACATGGTCAAGTGTGGACTGGCCAGGATCCATCAAAAACCTATTTGTAATCTGTCTGAGGGTAATAGGAAGGAAAGGGAAAAAATTAAAAGTGCAGACTTAGGATACTTTTAAAAATACTGTGACTGAAGAATCCCTATCTTCAGAACATGGTCCTTTGTACTTTTTTTTTTTTTTAGTTTTACTCTTTATTACCAGCGATTTCTGGCAGACAGTTTAAAAGTCATGACGGCTCAAAAACAACCACTGTGGGCCCTGGAAAAAGAAAATATAGTATTTTTAATCTAAAATCATGTGGAAGGCAAATACAGAAGGAAGGTTTTTTTCAGGAGTCCTAATTGACCTTTTATTATTTTTGGAAAAGTAAACCAAATATCAATATATTCTATTTCTGCTTTCAAATAGTCTTAGGATAGATGTTAAAATTTTTAAATCATTTATATTCCTCTCTTTAAGAAGTCCTTGTTTCCAATATATGTGCAGATGCTTCTCTTTCCAAAACTGACTTTTCATTTTAAAGACAATCTTGTGGTACTCATACTTTCTTCAGTGGTTCAAAAGCTTCTGATTTTAATAGAGCTGAGAGAGAGATATATGACTGTAGACCAGCACATTCTCATCACCATCTGGCATCTGGTTTCCGTTAATGACACAGAACATGGGGTGAGCCTTAGTGCTTTGCAGTCAGACTGTCTTCTGCCTTTAATGCCCAAAAGTTGTCATGCATCACGATCACCTGCATCATGCTTTCTCCTGCTTCCAAGACAAGATAACTGTATACATTTCATGTGTTTGTTGTCCTTAGGTTCTGCCTCAAGAACTGTCCACCCAATGATTTGGAATGTGCCTTGAGCCCGTATGCCTTGGAATACAAACTTGTCTCCCTCCCATTTGGAATAGACGCCAATCAGGATTTGATCCGGCTGGTTGCATACACACAGGATGGAGTGATGCACCCCAGGACAACTTTCCTCATGATAGATGAGGAACAGACTGTTCCTTTTGCCTTAAGGGATGAAAACCTTAAAGGAGTGGTGTACACAACACGACCACTACGAGAACCAGAGACCTACCGCATGAGGGTTCAAGCCTTATCCTACAGTGCCAACGGGACCATTGAATATCAGACCACATTCATAGTCTATATAGCTGTGTCTGCCTATCCATACTAAGCAGCTCTCCAAAGCCTAATCCACATAATTAAACTGCATATATCATGGGAATCAAGTTCTCTTCCAGATTACTGTCTCCTGAACAGTTGCAATCTTGGCAACTTGAATATGGTGCTATGCTCTTTTGTGTGCCTTCCTTGGTACTGCTGAGGTATTTTCATGATCCCACCATGGTCATATCTTTTGGTAAGGTCTAGAAAAGTCCCTTAGTATTTTCTTTATTTATTACACTGGAGCAGTTACTTTGCAAAGATTATTCTGAACATCTAACAGGACCCATCAGTGATGTGTTTATAGTAACATAGTAGCTAAGATAATTTCCTGTAAAAAAAGAAAAAAAAAAAAGCCAAGTGGATTTGAGCATTTAACCATTTTTAGATTAATAAACTGGTTGCTATGTGTTTTGATCAAAGCTTACCAAGTAACTTATGAAGATGCTTTTTTATGTATTAATACTTTATAATAGGACTTACATACTTATGTTCACTTAGGAAAGAAAGAAATACCACTCATTGTAGAAATATAGTACAGCTTCTAGAAAGTTTTGATACCAAACGATGCTCACCTTGATTGAACATCCAAAATAAGGAGATTATTTTCAGTGACTTTCTGGAACCAGCTGAACCAGTTAGGATAGTAGGAAAAAAGTTTTGTCCTCAATGATTATTTATGTCATGGATCTTTGCTCTAACATTTTTGACATGGCCTTCCATTCAGTTAGCGCCATAACTTTTTTTTTTAATTTTTTTTTAAAGTCTTTATTGAATTTGTTACAATACTGCTTCTGTTTTATGTCTTGGTTTTTTGGCCATGAGACATGTGGGATCTTAGCTCCCCGACCAGGGATTGAACCCACACCCCCTGCATTGGAAGGCAAAGTCCTAACCACTGGACTGCCAGGGAAGTCCCATCTCCATAACTTTTACATTCTAGACTTTTAAAATTTTCCTGTCAATTGGAAACAATTTTTTTTTAAATACCAGTGGGACAATTTTGTGTTTCTTGAAAATCTTGTATGTTCAAATTAGCATAAACGTTAAACGTCAATACACTGTAAATGGTGGTAACAGACTCTGGAAGCAATTGCCAGGATGTATTCTATTTTTATGAAGTGTACATATATTTCCTTAGTGTGTATTTTCTATATAATATCTTGATGGACTCTTTTATAAAGTTATTTTATAAAAAAATAACATTGTTACAGTAAAACCTGCCGAAATAAAATTTTCACATCCTTTTTCTTAACTTTTTTTAAAACCTAAAATTTGTTTCCTTATAGCTAAAGTATTAAAGTTCATAGACACACATACATATATGTGTATGTCATACATATCATAATTTAATCATCACAACTCTTGAGATAGTATTAGTCACATTTTTTATGTCAGGATCCTAGGATTCAGATAACTTATGTAACTTCCTTAAGACAACACAGCTAATTAGTCACAAAAATGTCATACCTTCTACTTCCCATGACTCCAAGTTAAACAGTATCTCCATTTCATGACAGTTTTCTCACCTAGCTAAACAGTTTTATATCACATGAAGTGACTTCATCTACCTGTGATTGATAGGTAATAAGCTAGCAAAGGTCTGATCATGGCCTATGATTGATTGAAGAATGTTCACCTAGCTCACATTATTCAAAGAAACCTGGAAAAATCATGTAGCCCACAGCCAGGCAGTCAGGAGGGTGATTATCTAAATCAATGTTTGCCAAAGAATATTCTACAGAACAATAGCTCAGGTAAGGTACTTTGAGTCAACTGAGTTCCAATATCAAGAAGTTTGTGAAACACTATATATCATGTCCTCCTATTAAATATTTACTATGAGTACTGATACTTAAATAATCTTAGAAATTCAGTAGTAAACAAATGTAAATTGTTCAAGTCCACAATTACCAAAATATTTAATCACAAACATTTGCCCCCAATGTATTGTAATATATCACTGAACATTTGGAGAATGCTGGTTTAATATAATCAAGATATCTGCTCAACTCCTTAGTCCTTAGAAAGGATACTTTACAGCCTACTTTGGTAAACAATTCCAGCACATGACCTTGACCATTGAGCTTCTTCTTAATTAAACCATGCTGACTTTAACACCCCACTTACGTCAATGGAGAGATCATCCAGACAGAAAATCAATAAGGAAACACAGGCCTTAAATGATACATTAGACCAGATAGACTTGATATTCATAGAGCATTCCACGGAAAAGCAGAATACACATTTTTTTCAAGTACACATGGAACATTCTCCAGGATAGATCACATACTGGGCCAGAAAGCAAACCTCGGTAAAGTTAAGAAAATTTATATCAAGCACCTTTTCCGACCACAACGCTATTAGACATCAACTACAGTAAGTCCCCTACATGCAAATGAGTTCCATTCCAAGAGCGCGTCCATAAGTCCAATTTGTTTGTAAGTCCGACAAAGTTAGCCTAGGTACCCAACTAACACAATCAGCTATATAGTACTGTACTGTAACAGGTTTATAATACTTTTCTTACAAATAATACATTAAAAAACACAAAAAACAAAACACTTTTAATCTTACAGTACCTTTGAAAGTACAGTAATACAGTACAACAGCTGGCATCCAGGGGCTGGCATCGAGTGAACAGGCAAGAAGAGTTACTGACTGGAGGCAGGAGAGGAGGTGGGAGATGGTAGAGCTGAAGGATCATCAGCAATAGGAGACGGAGAGCAAGGGCAAGCTGCAATTTCACTCAAGCCTGACATCGATGGTACAGGTTTTTGTTCCTTGCTGGATTCAATTTATCTACCCTCTTGAAAAAAATCATCCAGTGATGTCTGGGTAGTAGCTCTTTTTTTCTCATCACAGATGACATGGTAGCCCTGGTTTGCATTCTGGATGGCTGCTGCAACCTTCATGTACTGTTCTACATTCAGGTCCTGTGCCTCAAAAACTAACAGTGCCTCCTCAAATAAAGAAAATTCCCTTGCCATTTCCTGCATTGTGAATCTCTTCGGTTCTTCAGTTACTTCTTCCTCTTGTCCCTCTTCATCCTTTCTCTGGGCCTCCAATTCCTGGCACTTCTTAGCAGGACCAGCTACATCACTGCTGCTTTTATGCTTGCATCCGGACATCCCAGGCTTGAAATAAAGATACTGTGCTACTGTACTCTATACAGCACTGTACAGTAAAGTACACAAAAACACAACCACTTGTAGAGGAAGCACGCACATGACAATGTACACCAGACATGTGAACTAACTTACATGATTGGACATACAAATGCACGTTCACATCTTTGAAAGTTCACAACTTGAAGGTTCATATATAGGGGACTTACTGTACAAGAGAAAATACTGCAAAAAACACAAACACATGGAGGCTAAACAATGTGCTACTGAACAAGCAATTGATCACTGAATAAATCAAAAAGGAAATCAAAAGATATCTAGAGACAAATGAAAAAGACAATGATCCAAAATCCTATGGGACACAGCAAAAGTGGTTCTAAGAGGGAGGTTTATAGTGATACAAGCTTACCCCCAGGAAACAAGAAAAATCTCAAACAACCTAACCTTACACCTAAATCAGCTAGAGAAAGAAGAACAAACAAAACCCAAAGTTAGGAGAAGGAAAGAAATCATAAAGATCAGAGCAGAAATAAGTGAAATAGAGACTAAAAAACAATAGAAAAGAGCAATGAAACTAAAAGCAGGTTCTTTGAAAAGATAAACAAAATTGATAAACCTTTAGCCAGACTCATCAAAAAAAGGAGATGGCCTAAATCAGTAAAATCAGAATTGAAAAAGGAGAAGTTAGAACCAACACCACAGAAATACAAAGGACCATAAGAGACTACTACAAACAACTATATGCCAATAAAATGGACAACCTAGAAGAAACGGACAAATTCTTACGAATGTACAATCTCCCAAGACTGAATTAGGAAGAAATAGGAAATATGCACAGACCAATCACAAGCACTGAAGTTGAAACTGTGATTTAAAAACTTCCAACAACTGGGGCTTCCCTAGTGGCACAGTCGTTAAGAATCCACCTGCCAATGCAGGGGACACGGGTTCAAGCCCTGGTCCAGGAAGATCCCACATGCCGCAGAGCAACTAAGCCCATGCACCACAACTACTGAGCCTGCACTCTAGAGCCCGCAAGCCACAACTACTGAGCCTGTGCACCTAGAGCCCATGCTCCTCAACAAGAGAAGCCACCAAAATGAGAAGCCCGCGCACCACAACGAAGAGTAGCCCCCGCTCGCCACAACAAGAGAAAGCCCGCGCAGAGCAACAAAGACCAAATGCAGCCAAATAAATGAACAAAAATAATTTTAAAAAATAAAATAAAAACTTCCAACAAACAAAAGTCCACGACCAGATGGCTTCACAGGTGAATTCTATCAACAATTAGATGAGAGTTGACACCCAACCTTCTCAAACTATTACAAAAAATTGCAGAGGAAAGAACATCTCCAAATTCATTCTATGAGGTCACCATCACCCTGATAACCAGACAAAGATACCACAAAAAAGAAAATTACAGGCCAACATCACTGATGAACACAGACGCAAAAATCCTCAACATGATACTAGCAAACCAAATTCAACAATACATTAAAAGAATCATACACCATGATCAAGTGGGATTTATCCCAGGGATGCAAGGATTTTTTAATATCTGCAAATCAGTGTGATATACCACATTAATAAATTGAAGAATAAAAGCCATATGATGCAGAAAAAGATTTTTATAAAATTCAACATCCACTTATGATAAAAAAACTCTCCAGAAAGTGAGCATAGAGGAAACCTACCTCAGCATAAAGACCATATATGAGAAACCCACAGCTAACATCGTATGCAATGGTGAAAAGCTGAAAACATTTCCTCTAAGGTCAGGAACAAGACAAGGATGTCCACGCTCACCACTTTTATTCAACATAGTTTTGGAAATCCTAGCCACAGCAATCAGAGAAGAAAAAGAAATGAAAGGAATTCAAATTGGAAAAGAAGAAGTAGAACTGTCACTGTTTGCAGATGACATGATACTATACATAGAAAATCCTAAAGATGCAACAAAAAAACTACTAGAGCTCTTCAATGAATTTGGTAAAATTGCAGGATACAAAATTAATACACAGAAATCTGTTGCATTTCTATACACTAACAATGAAAGATCAGAAAGAGAAATTGAGGAAACAGTCCCATTTACCATCACATCAAAAAGAATAAAATACCTAGGAATAAACCTACCTAAGGAGGCAAAAGACCTATACTCCAAAAACTATAAGGTGCTGATGAAAGAAATCAAAGATGATACAAACAAATCAAAAGATATGCTGTGTTCTCAGATTGGATCACTACTGTCAAGATGACTATACTACCCGAAATAATCTACAGATTCAATGCAATCCCCATCAAATTACCAATGGCATTTATCACAGAACTAGAACAATAATTCTGAAATTTGTATGGAAACACAAAAGACCCCAAATAGCCAAAGCAATCTTGAGACAGAAAAACAGCTGGAGGAATCAGGGTCCCTTACTTTAGACTATACTACAAAGCTACAGTCATCAAACAGTATGGTACTGGCACAAAAACAGAAATATAAATTCATGGAACAGGATGGAAAGGCCAGAAATAAACCCATGCACCTATAGTTAATCTATGACAAAGGAGGCAAGAATATTCAGTGGAGAAAAGACAGTCTCTTCAATAAGTGGTGCTGGGAATACTGGACAGCCACATGTAAAAGAATGAAATTAGAATATTCTCTAACACCATACTCAAAAATAAACTCAAAATGGAATAAAGACCTAAATGTGAAACTGGATAATATAAAACTCCTAGAGGAAAACATAGGCAGAACACACTTTGATATAAATCACAGCAATATCGTTTTGGATCCATCTCCTAGAGTAATGGAAATAAAAACAAAAGTAAACAAATAGGACCTAGCTAAACTTAAAAGCTATTGCACAGCAAAGAAAGCAAACAAAATGAAAAGACAACTTACAGAATGGGAGAAAATATTTCCAAATGCTACGACCAACAAGGGATTAATCTCCAAAATATACAGACAGCTCATACAGCTCAGTATGGGAACAACCCAATCAAAAAATGGGCAGAAGATCTAAATATACATTTCTCTAAAGAAGACATACAGATGGCCAAAAAGCACATGAAAAGATGCTAAATAGCACTAATTATTAGAGTAAAGCAAACCAAAACTCCAATGACGTATCACCTCACACCAGTCAGAATGGCCATCTTCAACAAATCTACAAATAAAAGAAGCTGGAGAGGGTGTGAAGAAAAAGGAACCCTCCTACACTGTTGGTGGGAATGTAAATTGGTGCAGCCACTATGGAAAACAGTGTGGAGGTTCCTTAAAAAACTAAAAATAGAGCTGCCATATGATTCACCAATCCCACTCCTGGACATATATCCAGAGAAAACCATAATTCTAAAAGACTCATGCACCCCAATGTTCATTGCAGCACTGTTTCCCATAGTCAAGACATGGAAGCAACCTAAATGTCCATCAACAGATGAATGGATAAAAAGGATGTGGGGTGTGTGTGTGTGTGTGTGTGTGTGTATATATATATATATATATATATATATATATGTGTGTGTATATATATATATATATATATGTGTGTGTGTGTGTATATATATATATATATATAAGTGGAATATTAATCAGCCTTAAAAAAGAATAAAATAATGCCAGTTGCAGCAACATGAATGAACCTAGAGATTATCATACTAAGTAAGCCAGAGAGAGAAAGTCAAATATCATATGAGATCGCTTACATGTGGCATCTAAAAAAATGACACAAATGAACTTATATACAAATAGACCCACAGACATAGAAAAACTTATGGCTACCAAAGGGGAAAGGGAGGAGGAATAAATTAGGAGGTTGGGATTAACATATACACACCACTATATATAAAATAGATAATTGACAAGGACCTACTGTAGAGCACAGGGAACTCTACTCAATACTCTGTAATAACCTATAGAGGAAAAGAATCTGAAAAAGAATGGATATATGTATATGTGTAACTGAACCACTTTGTCGTACACCTGAAACTAACACCTTGTAAATCAACTATACCTCAATTAACAAATAAATAGTGCAGTGAGCCCCAAAAAACAAAACAAAACGAACAGTTAAGTGACTCCATGTGGCCGTGGTGGTGGGCAGGCCTAGTATTCCTTGTGTTCCTCACTATCATGCACTTATTCTGCTGCTTTTCAGAACCGCCCCCCCCCCTTGATAAACATTTGCCCCTGCTGGGTCTGAAAAAAAATATGTAATATGATGCCAAAAGCCATGATACTCGTGATACTTGCAGTTCAGAAAGAATGGAAAATCATGCTTCAGTAAACATCTAAAATAGTGCCCCAGGGAGAAAAACTAGTTAATTGTCGGGTCTGCCATAAAAATCCTGGCTTACAACAAGCTTTACAGGTACAAATATGTTCATACAACGAGTTTTATCAATTCAAACACAGGGAAAATCCCCCTCTCCACCAATTCGAGCACACTGGGCAATACCCCCCTCAGGTCCAATACCTTGCCTTTGTTTGACTCCTTTTAAAAGGGTTACATACCTTTTCCATTAATCATGCCTACTTTTGTTATTCAGAAAACCAGTCATGCTTCCAATGCCACTACACCTCTAATGGTTCTCTTGGGTATGGTGAGCCTCTCTGGAACAACCCCTGGCCACCAGATGCTAATATCACCAGTGTTTTGGAACCCAGACTGAAACTGCATTCCCACAAATGCCTCTACTCTGTGTGCTTATAATGAAGACCAGACCCAAGGTGCCTACTGGATAGGGATGGAATGGACTAAAAGCTGGGCTAGAAATTGTCAGGCTCTATGGCAACAATGGGTGAAATCCTCTTACTTTACCACCTCATCTAAGCCGAGGGCATGGAGTACTCCCAGACTTCATGATTTTGAATATATTAATGGGCCCCTGTCTCTGCATTGTGTTCATGACTTGTCCCTTCCATGGATCTGGACGGCTGCTTCCTTGTTAAATTCTTCTATTCCCATATCTTTTACTGAACCTTCAGGATATACCTGGTTATGTAGCACTCCCTAGAATGAGGCCCCAAAGACAAGGACACGCCAGTGAATATTTGGCCCCTATGTAACTGCTTATCCTTATATCAATAATGTGTGGCACAAGGAAGCTTGTACATTAGGACACTTGGTCCCATTCACAGTCACAATATGTAATACTCAACACCATCCTAGAAGGGCCATCAGATTAATGTTGGCAGGAATAGGAATGGCAGGGGAATTGGCAGCTCCACAGGGAGGCTTTGCCTACTATGAGGTAACCCTAGAAAATCTAACCAACACTTTGGAGAGCCTAGCCATGACCACTGAAAGTGCCCTAAATAGACTTTCAACTTCTTTAAGCTCACTGGCCAATGTAGTTAGGAGAATAGATTGGCCTTGGATTACTTGCTGACTGAGCAGGGTGGTGTTTGTGCGGTCATAAACAAAACCTGCTGTACCCATGTTAATAATTTGGTCCAGATTGAGATGACATCAAAAAGATTTATGAACAAGCGTCATGGTTACACCACTACAACCAGGGGTCAGGCCCTAACGCCATGTGGTCCATGATTTAGAGCACCCTCCCTAGGCTTACTTGGTTCCTTCCCCTCCTGGACCCAATAAGGGTCATACTCCTCCTCCTCCTCTTTGGACCCTTCGTCTTTACCCTCTTGGTTAAGTTTGTGTCTTCCAGGTTACAACAGTTCCACCTCAAAATGATGGCTATGTGAGGATTCCAACCCCTAAAATCCTGACTTAAAGCAAGAAACTGTCCTACCCTTGGGACCCCAGACCAGGCATCCAGAGATTTTCACTCTCTGATAGGCAGGGTCAACACCACTGCCCAGCCCTGAAGCAGCTACTGAAGGTGGACCATTGCCTCTCTGCTTCCCATAAGAATAGGAGTAAAATCTTCAGGGGAGGAATGAGTTAGGAGGGAAAGGGGCAGGACACGAACACTAGATATTGAAGAAGGGGTGCAGCCGTTGGGAAGCAGTAAAGACTGGCTGGAACCAGCTGAAACCAAGGGGGCTTTGAGAATAGTCCAGGCATTGACATTTAGCTCATTCTAACCTTCATTGTAATACTAAAAATCACTACCCCTTACACAATGACAGTTCTGAGGAAGACCAAAAAAGGCCAAAAAGCGGGCAGTGGCCCAATTCCTGGGAAATCCCCACCCTACCCCAAAATAGCAAGAATATTCCTCCCACTATGAAATTACTTAGCCCATAAACACCTATGACCCCATACCCTGGGGTCGCTCTCACTTTGAGACAGCCTGCATTCTGCCTATGGAATGTGTATCTCTCTAAATAAACTCGCTTTCCCTTTACTCTGGGTTGCTCTTGAATTCCTTCCTGCTCAGATCCAAGAACCCTCACTTGGTGGTCCGTCCTAAGGACTCCTGCGGGTCCCAGGATGTGACATTTCCCTCTCCTGCAACAGCATGTCTCCCGTAATGGCTATTACTATGAATGTGCTGCAGCTCGGTGTCTGAGAACGCCTTAGGAATCAAAACAATAGTGCACTATATTTCCAGCCCGGCGAGGTGTGATCCAAGTCAGACCCCACTCTGGCCCTCTCTCTGGCCTTTGCTGAATACACTGGCTGGTATTCTAGCAAGTCAATCTGTCGGAGAAGTGTTCGTCTTGACTCAGAGGATATAGTTTTAGATTAGGTGCCCCAGCATCCCTTATTTAATGGGATTCCTATTGGCCATGTGTTTTTGGCCTTCCCTGGGGTGCTGTTAGCACACACTCTGGTCTTACCTTTTCCTAGACCTCTGGGGGAAAGAGCTCTGTCTCCTTTCCTGGGGTTTTCATTAGCGCCATCTGTAGGCTTAAAGTGTGTTCTGGTGGGACTCCGATGTCAAGCTGTTCTGGTGAAAAACTTCAGGGTGAGGTCCATCAGACTGTTCATCAGCTCATTCCTCACTGTCAGTTTCACCTGGGGCTCCTGTGGGGAATTAGGTGCCTCAAGTCCAAGGGAGCCCCTGGGCCTCTTCACTCATCAGAGTGACCCTCTCTTTCTACCATATGAGAGGCTCTCATCTCGTTTTTTTTTTCTCATGTTTTACTCTAGGGCAATGTTTTCCAATGTTCTTCCTCCTTACAGTAGCACATTGTACCTTCCCCAGTAGTGGCTTTCCTCTCTTGGGACAATGCCAATGCCAAAAAAGTGGCATTTCATTTCATTTTGCTTCTTCATTCTTCTGTTGTTGTTCCCTGTTCAACACTGTAAAAGCAACATCTACCCATTGAGAAGGGTTCATTCCAAATGCATCGTCTAATCTTTGCAACTTTCTCCTGATATCTGAGGCACTTTGCCCCCCAAAAGTTCAAGCTTACCATTCTAATATTTTCAGGGGCCTCGGGATCTGCATTAGTATAATGTCTGTAGGCCTGATAAATCTTTTCCAAACATTTTCTCCGAATTTTTGGAAGGGTCTTCATTTGGTTTTTTGCTGATTTTCTTGAATTTTGCTCAAACTCTTTGCTTTCGTTCCCCTTTTCAGGGAAACTTTTTCAGGGAAAGCCCTGCCAAGATGCACCAATAAGCAGTGCCCTAATAAGGGTGTTCCTCCCTCATTGGGGTCCCAGTTTGGTTCAGCTGTGGGTACTGCCTAGTGGGCTTCATGTGTAGAGGATCCTCCTTATAAAGGAGGGTTGCAATCTTTCCAGTTAAACAAGTCTGAGAAACCCAGCTGGCTGGTCATTTGCGTTTAGCCCCGCTATGAGATAAGGGCATAAGGGAAATTGCCCTGCCCTGGGAGTGACTCCTG
Source organism: Balaenoptera acutorostrata (assembly GCF_949987535.1). NCBI lineage: Eukaryota > Metazoa > Chordata > Mammalia > Artiodactyla > Balaenopteridae > Balaenoptera > Balaenoptera acutorostrata. The sequence goes on from NC_080064.1 coordinate 148,074,291, forward strand.
GCCCCAAAAGGGTGCCCTGTCAGGTCTTAGAATGGTGATACCAGACCAAGTCACTGTGCCCCAGGAATTAAACACAGGATTTTCTAAGTGGTCCCTATAAGGAGGGGCAGTCCTGAGCCCCAGTGTCGGGAACTGGGGTTGAATAGAAGCAGATGGTGGGGGAGGGGTGGATATATTGGAGCAGCTGAGACAGCTAGCCCAGGTGGAGGAGTTAAGGTTTGAAGCAATCTATTCTCACTCTCATGCTCTTCCTTATTTTCCCTGATGTAATAGCACAAATGCTTGCATATTAAAGAATTCCATCATTCTTCTCCGCTTCTTCGAGAAGGGCCACCATAAAACCATAGATAGCAGTTGATCACGTCCAACCATTAAAAGGATGCCTTTTTGCCTTGACATCAACCAACTGAGCTGAATTCTGGGCTGGGGCTTTTGGTGATTTTAGGAACCAAGTGAAACCTTTCTCTTCTCCCTGTAAATATCCCACAGACAGGTCATTTTTTTTTTTTTTTTTAATTCCTTTCCTCTATTTGACACCTGTAAAAGTTTTAAATATCAGAAAACTGACTTGGCTGTAAATGGAGAAAGAAATGAAAAACCCAAAGGTCAAACAGAAAATCCTAAATAAACCCTCAAGTTTGGTCTTGGGGTTTTACATATACCAATGACACAGGAGACCACAAAAGACATAATTAACACAGCAAGGGCAGCAGTACATGGTGCACAGGGTCCCAAGATAACCCTGCCTAAACCTCTTTGGAGATCCTGACAGGTACGGTGACCACACGTTGTTACAATAAAAGAGCATCTTCTTCTCACTCATGAGTTCATGGCTGGAATCAAATCACTTATCCAAAATTCACCTCAGAGAACTTTCTTTAGCAATGGTTGAGACATTCCCCATTTTTACAGACAGAAATTCAAGACAAACAAAACACAAATGGCACACACAAGTGTAGCATCCATAGAAACATGACCCAGGTCACAAGTCAGGTAAAAGTCCAACAACTCTTTTCCCTCTCCAGCGGGGTACCCCACTCAAATACAAAACAAATTGGCTTATTCCAGGGGAACAAAAGCCCCAGCCAGAGAAGAAATAAAGTTTCTGGCTGTACACACCGGAGCGACTTACCCTAATGTATGGAGCCCGTTGGATCCCAAATATTGATTCCTTGATCCAATTTCCAAGCACTGGGGCAGCTGGTGCCCCTTTGGGGAATTTTGAAGGGTAGGTAGGTCCTCAGGACAAGTGGTCCTGGCAACTGCTGGGGCCTGACCTGAAAATTCCCCAATAGGCTGGCTGGCCACGAGCAGCAAGCTTCCTGGCTGGCTCCTCACAATTTGTTACCAAGTCCAAGCTCATACTGCTTGATACACAACAGGCCAAAAAGTCGAAAGATGAGTTTCTGGGGCAAGGAATAGCGACTTTATTCAGAAAGCCAGCAGACCAAGAAAGTGGTAGACTAGTGTCCCATATAACCATCTTGCCTGAGTGAGAATTCAGGCTTCTTTTATACTAAAAGGGGAGGGAGTAAAGCCAAACATTTCCTGGTTCCGGTCAGCCTCCAGAGGGGATGTGTTCATTTCCTCCTGCCTGCAGTCATTCACAGGTGGGCCTGGTCAGGATGTTTCAGGTGAGCTAAATGATGGTATTTTAGCTTAATGCTCATTACCTGGGAGGCAGGGTTCCCAGAGATGGGCCATTATGTATAATTTAAGCTTACAGGCAACATCCCTTTAGTGATTAACTTGTAATAGAGTACATAGTTTCTTCCCTATTACAACCCTAGTGGTTGAGCAGAGTTTGACAGTGATATCAATTATCAAGCTTGAATATTTCCTTAGGATGACAAGACAGGGTGTTGAAGCCCTCCATGGCATCTAGCAAAGCTGTAAGGAGCAAGTCCACATCTTGTATGTTGCTATTACAGTCATAATAGCATAAAAGGGAAGGTCTCCAAGGGCAGGAAACCAAGGGGCAAGTGAGAAATCTAATAGGTAATAGTAGACTCACATATTTACAATTCCTTATATGTCATAGGAAGTCTACCTACGATATAATTAAGTAATCTGATGTTAACATAGAAAGAAGTATGATCTACACCAGTGGTCAACAAACTTCTTCTGTAAAGGGAAAAGTAGTTAATATTTTAGGTTCTATAGGCCATATGGTTTCTCTTGCTACTAGTCAACTCTGCTGTTTTGTCACAAAATCAGCCACAGATAGTATGTATACATGTGTTCCACCACCACTTTATTTACAAAATCAGGCTGGGTTTGGCCTGTGGGACATAGTTGAACCTATGCTCTACACAATGAGTATAATTCTTTTTATCATTCAGCCTAATCCAAGCTCAAAGTACAGACACTAGGCAATGGCTCTGATCAAGTTTTGTAACAGGAGTCTGCATATGCAATCCTACTGCATCTCTCTAACCCATTCTCAATCTTTACATTATCCCAGTCTGTAGACTTAGCTGTTAAGTTAGCAATTATGTTCAAGCCTCACACTCCCTTCATAAATACAGTCATGCCCAGAGGAACATGCTTTGCAGGGCTAGATAACAGCACACTCGCCAGAACTTATTTTACATTTCAATCCATCTGGGTGAGCAAGGTAGGGAGGAGATATGACACTCCCTTCCAAGACCCTTTGTCAAACTGACTACTTGCTATTGTCTCATGATCAACTCAAATTTATAATCCAACATATGGTTAACCCAAACCCTGTCCACGTATTCCCTGTTCCCTAGCAACATTCGAGTTACTACAGTGGTCATGTGACTCCATTCTGTCCAATAAAATGTAAGCAGAAGTCACTTGGTGGGATTTTGGGGAAATTGCTTTAAAAGGGAGGGTCTTGTTAATCACAAACTCCTAATTTAGGATAAATTAAGAGTTAACATAAACACACTACTATATATAAAATTGATAACCAACAAGGACCTACTGTATAGCACAGGGAACTATACTCAATATTTTGTAATACTCTATAAGGGAAAAGAATCGGAAAAAAATACATATAACTGAATCACTTTGCTGTACCTGAAACTAACACAACATTGTAAATCAATCATACTTCAATTTAAGTAATTAATTAATTAAAAAGAATAAAAGAAGCAAAAGAAGCCAGGCACACCTAAAAAAAGACATCTCTACCCCTCCAAAACAAAACAAATAAAAGGAAAGTTTGGGTGGCATGCTAGTTTGGCTTTTTGCCGATTTCCACCTTTCCATGCTCAGAACGTGGAGAGAAATGTAGCAGCCAATTTGCAACAATGAGGCAACAATTCTGAGGATGAAGACCTACATACTAAGGGCGGAGAAAGAAGGAAAGAGCTGAGACCTTATGTGATGTTGTTGAACCACCCTATAAGCACTGGAATAACTTCTGGTTGTATGAGGGCGATAAACCCCTTGCTTATTCAATCCCTTGTTTGTTGCACTGTCTATACATTCATGCCTAGGGCATGACCCTCCAAATCTTATCCTTCCCTAGTCTTCCCCAACTAAGTTAACGGTACTACCATTCAACCAGTTACTCCAGCTGAAACCCTGGGATTCACTCATAATGTCTCACTCACCCAAACTCCCCAAATTCAATTCATGAAATGATAACTCTCCACCTCTACTGCTATTACGCTAGGTGCTATAGACTGAATGTTTGTATCTCCCCCAAATTCATATGTTGAAACCTAACCCCCAATGTGATGGTATTTGCAGGTGGGGACTTTGGGAGATGATTAGGTTCTGAGGACTCCACCACATGAATAGAATTCGTGCCCTTATAAAAGAGACCCCAGGGAGATCCCTAGCCCCTTCTACCACATGAGGACACAGCAAAATCACAGCCATCTCTAAGCCAGAAAGCAGGCCCTCAGCAGACACCTAATCTGCCAATGCCTTGACCTCGGACTTTCCAGACTCTAGAACTGTGAGAAATAAAGTTCTGTAAGCCACCCAGGCTATGATATTCTGTTAAAGCAGCCAGAACTGACTAAGACACTAAGCAAGACCACCATCATCTCACACAATACACTCCTTACTGGTTCATTCTCCACTTCTCTGCTATACTCCATTTTCTACCAGACGGATCTTTTAAAAACATCAGACTGTGTCATTCCATCAATGACTTTCCATTCTTTTCTTTCATGGCTAAAACTCTTATATGATCTGGTTCCTCCCTACTGTGTCAGCTTAGATAAGCTGGAACTACATATCCTTTCTCTGCACAGTTCAGAGTGTGTCCACAAGAGACATTTCTCACAAGACTTGGGAGGCAGAAGTGAAGATACAGTCAACTGCTTTTACACTTTGAAGGTCGGTGCAGGGGTCCCAGGTACTGTGGCAACTCATGTACATTGTCACTATAGACTGTCTCCCCTTGCTGGTGTGAGATAGTCATTGGTGCAGGTCAGCTATTCTACCTCTCAATGGATCTCCTTCTACAACGTCTGGGTCACATAAGTATTTATCTCTGTGTCAAAGAGCCCCAACTCTTCCTGCAAGAGACCCACACCATCAAAGCCAGAAGATTGGAAATGAGAGACTAAAACTGCTTCCAGTCTGTCCTCATGGGTTTCAACTCATATTCATGGATTTCAGTTTTGCCTTGCTCTCCCTTGCACATCCATCTTCCCAAGTCCCTGCTCTGCTGACATCAAACTCCCACCCCAGAGGCAATGTTTTATAGAGACTTTATAGTGATATTAATTCACACTCCAATTGCAAAAGCTCAAACACACACACACACACACACACACACACACAATCTCCTAGTGATTAAGTCTCTGTGATAGAACCTGATTGATACAGACTTTTTAAAAAAATATCTTTATTGAAGTATAATTACTTTACAATGTTGTGTTAGTTTCTGCTGTAGAACAAAGTGAATCAGCTATATGTATACATATATCTCCATATCCCCTCACTCTTGTGTCTCCCTCCCACACTCCCTATCCCACCCCTCTAGATCATCACAAAGCATTGAGCTGATCTCCCTGTGCTATGCAGCTGCTTCCCACTAGCCATCCATTTTACATTTGGTAGTGTATATATGTCAGTGCTATTCTCACTTTGTCCCAGCTTCCCCTTCCCCACCCCATGTCCTCAAGTCTGTTCTCTACATCTGCATCTTTATTCCTGCCCTGCCACTAGGTTCATCAGTACTGTTTTTTTAGATTCCATATGTATGCGTTAGCATACGGAATTTGTTTTTCTCTTTCTGATTTACTTAACTCTGTATGACAGACTCGAGGTCCATCCACCTCATAACAAATAACTCGATTTCATTCCTTTTTATGGCTGAGTAATATTCCATTGTATATATGTGCCACATCCATTCATCTGTCGAACCCTCCTGCCCTGTTGGTGGGAATGTAAATTGATACAGCCACTATGAAGAACAGTATGGAGGTTCCTTAAAATACTAAAAATAGAACTACCATATGACCCAGCCATCCCACTACTGGGCATATACACAGAGAAAACCATAATTCAAAAAGAGACATGTACCACAATATTCATTGCAGCACTATTTACAATAGCCAGGACATGGAAGCAACCTAAGTGTCCATCGACAGATGAATGGATAAAGATGATACAGACTTTAAATGGATTCTCTGAATTGGTTCTGAGTTAACTTGAATTGGTTGTGTGATCTAGTCAGATTTACTAGCATTAATAAGCTACCTCAAGTGGTACAGTGGACACTGATAGTTCATGGGAGGCAGTGCCAAAATGGTACTCAAATTGCCTCCAATAGACATTTCTATCAAGTGTTTATGGAAGGCAAGCCTTTGAACAGTCAAGTATTTACTCCCCCAGATCATTTTGGTGAAAACGGAAAGTACGTTGCTTGCTTGCTCCTTAGTGCACTGGAGAATGAGGTGAAAGAAAATAATGAGTTCAGGGCTTTAAATTCCCAACTAAGGTTCTGCAAAATGATATAAAATTGAATGATGAGGGCTTCCCTGGTGGTGCAGTGGTTAAGAATCTGCCTGCCAATGCAGGGGACACAGGTTCGCGCCCTGGTCCAGGAAGATCCCACATGCCGCGGAGCAACTAAGCCTGTGTGCCACAACTACTGAGCCTGTGCTCTAAGCCCATGAGCCACAACAACTGAGTCCGTGTGCCACAACTACTGAAGCCCACGTGCCTAGAGCCTGTGCTCCACAACAAGAATAGCCACCACAAGGAGAAGCCCACGCACCACAACGAAGAGTAGCTCCCACTCGCTGCAACTAGAGAAAGCCTGAGCACAGCAACGAAGACCCAACGCAGCCAAAAATAAAACAAATAAAAATTTTAAAAAGACTTTATTAAAAAAAAAATTGAATGATGACGAAAAAGAAACCTTGATCTCCTATAACTGCAGAGCCAATTTCTCCAAAAACCAAAACAAAGATCTAGCTCTGAGAGTGCTTAGATTACAGTACAAACTTAACTCCCAATCTCTTATGTTAAAGTTAGAGCACTGATTGAAAAAGAAGTGTGATCCTAAAACTTGGGATGGAAGCATATGAGCAGATTTTGATGAAGCTAGAAAACTCGAACCCCAAATCTGATGTGTCTTTTCCACCAATAGAGACAGTGCTTCCTCTGAGGAAATTAGTCTTCTTTGTCTAAATAGCCCGTAATTGTCTCTCCTAAAGCCCTTACAAGAGACTCTGAGCCTCCTCAGATATTTTGATGCAGTTAAGGGTTTACAGGCTTTGAAGAGAGGAGAAACATTGTCAAACTCAACAAATGTTTGATGTGTGGAGTGATAATTGGCATTACAAATGGATACATCATTGTCATTATGAAGACAAGAAGTTAGGAGTTCATACTAGACAGCCTCTGCTTTTTCTGTGAAATAGATGTTAAAACAGAGGAATTGGGGGTTTGAGAAGAGTCAAGTTGTGGAATAGCAACCAAGAAGAATCAGAATCACAGGGACCTGCACTAAAATTGGCAAATGTTGTTAAGAGCATAATAGAGATCATCAGAAAACTTTAATATTTATGGACAACAGTACAGTTAACGCTGTGTCAGCAGCTGAAATGGAGTGGAGAATGTAGATGATTCAATTTGTCCACAATCCGAGCTTTTCTGAGCAGGTAAATTGCTGGAAAGTTGGGGCAATGGAGTTGATGGTGTTACTGAGAGCGATGTCTAAAGAAATGGATGTGGATTGTAGGCCAGAGAGAAAAAAAAAGTGGAACCAAGAAATGAATAATAAGACCAAAAAAGCAAGGAAAATTTAAAGGCATGAAGATTAATTTGCTCATTTGAAAACTATTTCTCTTTTCAACAGCTTTATTGGAAGTATAATTTATAAACCATAAATTTTACCCATTGTAAGTGTAAAATTTAATCATGTTTAATAAATTTACAGAGTTGTGCAACTATCATGACAATCTAATTTTAGAATGTTTCCATCACTCCAAAAAGATCCCTCATATCCATTTGCAGATATTCCCTAATTTTACCTCTAACACTATACAACCAGTAATTAATTTTCTGTCTCTATAAATTTGCCTTTTCTAGACATTTCATATGAATGGAATTATACAGTATGTTGTCTTTTGCATCTGGCTTATTCTACTTAGCACAACATTCCTGAGGTTCATCCATACTGTCAGTATTTCATTCCTTTTTATTGTTGAATAGTATTCCATTGTGTGAATATGCCACTTTTATTTACCTGTGACTCAGTTTCCTGATTTTGGCTATTATGAATAATACTGCCATGAAAATTCACACGTAAGTCTTTGTGCAGACATATATTTTCATTTCTCTTGCATAGATACCTTGAACACCCAAGAACCTAACAATTTTACTCCTGGGTATCTACGCAAGAGATGTCTACACAAAGACTTAACACATAAATTTATGTTTAAGTTTCTAAGAAATTGTCAACCTGTTTTTCAAAGTGGCTGCAATGCTTATATTCTGATCAGAAATATATGAAGATTCTAGCTTCTCCACATCCACACCAACACTAGTTATTATCTATTCTAGTGGGTATGGAGTGGTATCTCCAATAGTGTGATTTATAAGAAATATATATTTAATCATTCAGGTCATTCTCATATATATTTGGTCTTTGTCCACAGTTCCTGGCTCAAAGCTTCCCACACCCTTGGAATTTCCTAAGAGCTGAGAGTCATAAAAGTGTCTTTTGTTATGTGAATGAGGTGACTTTTGGAAGCACCTAAGGATGGAGTCTGTTTGCCAGGAGCATTAACCTTGTGATTAGAAGGTTGGAACTTTCAGTCCCACTCCCTGATTTCCAGGGAGGGGAGAGAAGCTTGAGGTTGAATTAATCACCATTGGTCAATGATTTGCTCTAAGACTAAATGAGGCCTCCATAAAAACCCCCAAAAGACAGCTTCTCCGCCTCTTTTGGAGAGTTTTCACATTGGGGAACCAGAAAGCCTCCGCATGCCACTACATTCTATGAGGAACAGAGCTCCTTTGTTCAGAACCTTGCTCTGTGTATCTCTTCATCTGGCTGTTGTTTTGCATTCTTTATTATTCTTTTATAATAAATTGATAATCTAGTGAGTAAATGAGTTTTTCTGAGTTCTGTGAGACACTATAACAAATTAATTGAACCCAAGGATGGGGTTGTGGGAACATCTGATATCCAAATTGTCAGAAGCACGGGTAACAACCTGGGCTTGCAACTGGCATCTGAAGTGGAGGGTGGTCTTGTGGGACTGAGCCCTTTAACTGTGGAATCTAATTCTATCTGCAGGTATATAGAACTTTTTTTTAGTTGTCTATTTTACACATATTTGTGTATATATGTCAATACCAATCTCCCAGTTCATCCCACCACCACACCCCCCCCCCACTTTCTCCACTTGGTGTCCATACGTTTGTTCTCTACATCTGTGTCTCTGTTTCTGCCTTGCACAATGGTTCATCTGTAATATTTTTCTAGATTCCACATATATGCATTAATATACAATATTTGTTTTTCTCTTTCTGACTTACTTCACTCTGTATGACAGTCTCTAGATCCATCCACGTCTCTACAAATGACCCACTTTCATTCCTTTTTATGGCTGAGTAATATTCCATTGTATATATGTATCACATCTTCTTTATCCATTCATCTGTCAATGCGCATTGAACTTGCTTCCATGACCTGGCTATTGTAAATAGTGCTGCAGTGAACATTGGGGTGCGTGTGTCTTTTTGAATTATGGTTTTCTCTGGGTATATACCCAGTAGTGGGATTGCTGGGTCATATGGTAATTCTGTTTGTAGATTTTTAAGGACAACCCATACTGTTCTCCATAGTGGCTGTATCAATTTACATTCCCCCGAACAGTGCAAGCGGGTTCCCTTTTCTCCACACCCTCTCCAGCATTTTTGGTTTGTAGATTTTCTGATGATGCCCATTCTAACTGGTGTGAGGTGATACCTCACTGTAGTTTTGATTTGCATTTCTCTAATAATGAGTGATGTTGAGCAGCTTTTCATGTGCTTCTAGGCCATCTGTATGTCTTCTTTGTAGAAATGTCTATTTAGGTCTTCTGCCCATGTTTGGATTGGGTTGTTTGTTTTTTTAATATGGAGCTGCATGAGCTGTTTATATATTTTGGAGATTAATCCTTTGTCTGTTGATTCGTTGGCAAATATTTTCTCCCATTCTGAGGGTTGTCTTTTCATCTTGTTTATAGTTTCCTTTTCTGTGCAAAAGCTTTGAAGTTTCATTAGGTCCCATTTGCTTATTTTTGTTTTTATTTCCATTACCCTAGGAAGTGGGTCAAAAAAGATCTTGCTGTGATTTATGTCAAAGAGTGTTCTTCCTATGTTTTCCTCTAAGAGTTTTATAGTGTCCGGTCTTACATTCAGGTCTTTAATCCATTTTGAGTTTATTTTTGTGTATGATGCCAGGGAGTGTTCTAATTTCATTCTTTTACATGTAGCTGTCCAGTTTTCCCAGCACCACTTATTGAAGAGACTGTCTTTTCTCCATTGTATATCCTTGCCTCCTTTGTCATAGATTAGTTGACCATAGGTGCATGGGTTTATCTCTGGGCTTTCTATCCTGTCCCACTGATCTATATTTCTGTTTTTGTGCCAGTACCATATTGTCTTCATTACTGTAGCTTTGTAGTATAGTCTGAAGTCAGGGAGTCTGATTCCTCCAGCTCCATTTTGTTCCCTCAAGACTGCTTTGGCTATTCGGGGTCTTTTGTGTCTCCATACAAATTTTAAGATTTTTTTGTTCCAGTTCTGTAAAAAAATGCCATTGGTAATTTGATAGGGATTGCACTGAATCTGTAGATTGCTTTGGGTAGTATAGTCATTTTCACAATATTGATTCTTCCAATCCAAGAGCATGGTATATCTCTCCATCTGTTTGTGTCATCTTTGATTTCTTTCATCAGTGTCTTATACTTTTCTGAGTACAGGACTTTTACCTCCTTAGGTAGGTTTATTCCTAGGTATTTTATTCTTTTTGTTGCAATGGTGAATGGAATTGTTTCCTTAATTTCTCTTTCTGATCGTTCATTGTTAGTGCATAGAAATGCAAGATATTTCTGTGCATTAATTTTGTATCCTGCAACTTTACCACACTCATTGATTAGCTCTAGTAGTTTTCAGGTGGCATCGTTAGGATTATCTATGTATAGTATCATGTCATCTGCAGACAGTGACAGTTTTACTTCTTCTTTTCCAATTTGTATTCCTTTTATTTCTTTTTCTTCTCTGATTGCTGTGGCTAGGACTTCCAAATCTATGTTGAGTAATAGTGGTGAGAGTGGACATACTTGCCTTGTTCCTGATCTCAGAGGAAATGTTTTCAGTTTTTCACCATTGAGAATGATGTTTGCTGTGGGTTTGTCATATATGGCCTTTTTTATGTTGAGGTAGGTTCCCTCTATGCCCACGTTCTGGAAAGTTTTTATCATAAATGAGTGTTGAATTTTGTCAAAAGCTTTTTCTGCATCTATTGAGATGATCATATGGTTTTTCTTCTTCAATTTGTTAATATGGTGTATCACGTTGATTGATTTGTGTATACTGAAGAATCCTTGCATCCCTGGGATAAATCCCACTTGATCATGGTGTATGATTCTTTTAATGTGCTGCTGGATTCTGTTTGCTAGTATTTTGTTGAGGATTTTTGCATCTTCTTCATCAGAGATATTGCTCTATAATTTTCTTTTTTTGTAGTATCTTTGTCTGGTTTTGGTATCAGGATGATGGTGGCCTTGTAGCATGAGTTTGGAAGTGTTCCTTCCTCTGCAATTTTTTGGAAGAGTTTGAGAAGGATGGGTGTTAGCTCTTCTCTAAATGTTTGATAGAATTTGCCTGTGAAGCCATCTGGTCCTGGACTTTTGTTTGTTGGAAGATTTTTAATCACAGTTTCAATTTCATTACTTGTGATTGGTCTGTTCATATTTTCTGTTTCTTCCTGGTTCAGTCTTGGAAGGTTATACCTATCTAAGAATTTGTCCATTTCTTCCAGATTGTCCATTTTATTGGCATAGAGCTGCTTGTAGTAGTCTCTTATGATGCTTTGTATTTGTTTGGTGTCCGTTGTAACTTCTCCTTTTTATTTCTTTTTTTTTTTATTAAAAATAATTTTTTTTTTGGCTGCAGTGGTCTTCATTGCTGTGTGTGGGCTTTCTCTAGTTGCAGCATACAGGGGCTAATCTTTGTTGTGGTGCATGGGCTTCTCATTGTGGTGGTTTCTCTTGTTTCAGAGCACGGGCTCTAGGCATGTAGGCTTCGGTAGTTGTGGCACACAGGCTCAAAAGTTGTGGCTCACGGGCTATAGAGCACAGGCTCATTAGTTATGGTGCACGGGCTTAGTTGCTCTGTGGCATGTGGGATCTTCCTGGACCAGGGATCAAACCCGTGTCCCTGGCATTGGTAGGCAGATTCTTAACCACTGTGCCATCAGGGTTTCATTGATTTGAGTCCTCTTGCTCTTTTTCTTGATGAGACTGGTTAAAGGTTTATCAATTTTGTTTATCTTCTCAAAGAACCAGCTTTTAGATTTATTGACCTTTGCTTTGTTCTCTTTGTTTCTATTTCATTTATTTCTGCTCTGATCTTTATGATTTCTTTCCTTCTGCTCACTTTGGGTTTTCTTTGTTCTTCTTTCTCTAGTTCCTTCAGGTGTTAGGTTAGATTTTTTTTTTGAGATTTTTCTTGTTTCTTGAGGTAGGATTGTATTGCTATAACCTTCCCTCTTATAAATGCTTTTTCTTCATCCCATAGGTTTTGGATCATTGTGTTTTCATTGTCATTTGTCTCTAGGTATTTTTTGATTTCCTCTTTGATCTCTTCAGTGATCTCTTGGTTATTTAGTAACATATTGTTTAGCCTCCATGTGTTTGTGTTTTTTACATTTTTTCCCCGGTAATTGATTTCTAATCTCATAGCACTATGGTCAGAAAAGATGCTTGATATGATTTCAATTTTTTAAATTTACTGAGGCTTGATTTGTGACCCAAGATGTGATCTATTCTGGAGATGGTTCCATGCACACTTGAGAAGAAAGTGTAATCTGCTGTTTTCAGATGGAATGTCCTATAAATATCAATTAAATCTATCTGGTCTATTATGTCATTTAAAGCTTCTGTTTCCTTATTAATTTTCTGTTTGGATGATCTGTCCACTGCTGTAAGTGACCTGTTAAACTCCCCCACTTTTACTGTGTTACTGTCAATTTCCTCTTTTATTGCTATTAGCATTCACCTTATGTATTGAGGTGCTCCTATGTTGGGTGCATATATATTTATAATTGTTATATCTTCTTCTTGGATTGACCCCTTGATCATTATGTAGTGTCCTTCCTTGTCTCTTGTAACATTCTTTATTTTAAAGTCTATTTTATCTGACATGAGTATTGTTACTCCAGGTTTCTTTTGATTTCCATTTGCATGGACTAACTTTTTCCATATCCTCACTTTCAGTCTGTATGTGTCCCTAGATCTGAAGTGGGTCTCTTGTAGACAGCATATATATGGGTCTCGTTTTTGTATCCATTCAGTGAGACTGTGTCTTTTGGTTGGAGAATCTAGTCCATTCACATTTAAGGTGATTATTGATATGTATGTTCCTATGACCATTTTCTTAATTGTTTTGGGTTTGTTTTTGTAGGTCCTTTTCTTCTCTTGTGTTTCCCACTTAGAGAAGTTCCTTTAGCATTTGTTCTAGAGCTGGTTTGGTGGTGCTGTATTCTCTTAGCTTCCGCTTGTCTGTAAAGCTTTTGATTTCTCCGTCGAATGTGAATATCCTTGCTGGGTAGAGTAATCTTGGTTGTAGGTTCTTCCCTTTCATCACTTTAAGTATATCATGCCACTCCATTCTGGCTTGTAGAGTTTCTGCTGAGAAATCAGCTGTTAACCTTATGGGAGTTCCCTTGTATGCTGTTTGTTGTTTTTCCCTTGTTGCTTTTAAAAATTTTTCTTTGTCTTTAAATCTTGTCAATTTGATTACTATGTGTCTCAGAGTGTTTCTCCTTGGGTTTATCCTGTATGGGACTCTCTGTGCTTCCTGGACTTGGGTGGCTATTTCCTTTCCCATGCTAAGGAAGTTTTCGACTAAAATCTCTTCAAATATTTTCTCGGGTAATTTCTCTCTCTCTACTCCTTCTGGGACCACTATAATGCGAATGTTGGTGCATTTAATATTGTTCCAGAGGTCTCTTAGGCTGTCTTCACTTCTTTTCATTCTTTTTTCTTTATTCTGTTCCATGCCAGTGATTTCCACCATTCTGTCTTCCAGGTCACTTACCGTTCTTCTGCCTCAGTTATCCTGCTATTGATTTCTTCTACTGTATTTTCCATTTCAGTTATTGTATTGTTCATCTTTGTTTGTTTGTTCTTTTATTCTTCTAGGTGTTTGTTCTTTAATTCTTCTGGGTCTTTTTTAAACGTTTCTTGCATCTTCTCAGTCTTTGTCCCCATTCTTTTTCTGAGGTCCTGGATCATCTTCACTCTCATTATTCTGAATTTTTTTTCTGAGGTCCTGGTTCATCTTTACTATCATTATTCTGAATTATTTTTCTGGAAGGTTGCCTATCTCCACTTCATTTAATTGTTTTTCTGGGGTTCTATCTTGTTCCTTCATCTGGTATATAGTCCTGTGCCTTTTCATTTTGTCTATCTTTCTGTGAATGTGATTTTCATTCCACAGGCTGCAGGATTGTAGTACTTTTTGCTTCTGCTGTCTGTCCTCTGGTGGATGAGGCTATCTAAGAGGCTTGTGCAAGCTTCCTGATGGGAGGGACTGGTGGTGGCTAGAGCTGGGTGTTGCTCTGGTGGGCAGACCTCAGTAAAACTTTAATAGCTCACCTGCTGATGGGTGGGACTGAGTTCCCACCCTGTTGGTTGTTTGGTCTGAGGCAACCCAGCACTGGAGCCTAGAGACTCTTCGGTGGGGCTAATGGTGGACTCCAGGAGCGCTCACACCAAAGAGTACTTCTGAGAACTTCTGCTGCCAGTGTCCTTGTCCCCATGGTGAGCCACAGCTTTCCCCTGCCTCTGCAGGAGACCTTCCACCACTAGCAGGTAGGTCTGGTGCAGTTTCCTACGGGATCACTGCTCCTTCCCCTGGGGTCCTGGTGTGCACATTACTTTGTGTGTGCCCTCCAGAAGCGGAGTCTCTGTTTCCCCCAGTCCTGTCAAAGTCCTGCAATCAAATCCCACTAGCCTTCAAAGTCTGATTCTCTGGGAATTCTTCCTCCTGTTGCCAGACCCCCAGGCTGGGAAGCCTGATTTGGGGCTCAGAACCTTCATTCCATTGGGTGGAGTTCTGTGGTATAATCGTTCTCCAGTTTGTGAGTCACCCACTCAGCAGTTATGGGATTTGATTTTATTGTGATTGCACCCCTCTTACAGTTTCAATGTGGCTTCTCCTTTGTCTTTGGATATTGGGTTTCTTTTTTGGTGAGTTCCAGTGTCTTCCTGTCAATGATTACTCAGCAGTTAGTTGTGATTCTGTTGCTCTCACAAGAGGGAGTGAGCACACATCCTTCTACTCCACCATCTTGAATCAATCTCCCAGGTATATAGAATTGAATTGAATTCTCAGACACCCTGCTGGAGTCCAAGTACTGCTTGTTGGTGTAGGGATGCCTCCATGAACATACCTTGGAGATGGGTCCAGAAATAATTTTGTAGTATCTCATTTTAATTTGCCTTTCCCTACGAATTATGAACATTTTTTTTTCATGTGCTTATTTGTTACTTGGATATCTTCTTTGGCAAGATATCTATTCAAATATTTTGCCCATTTTAAATTGGGTTGTCTAATTAATGTATTGTAGGAGTTCTTTATATATGTTAGATATCTGATTTGGAAATATTTTTCCCAGTCTGTCGCTTATCTTTTCATTTTTTTAAATACTGTCTTTTGAAGTGCAAAACTGTTATTGTTTGTGAAGTTCAATTTACTAATTTTTTCTTAATGGATCATGCATTTAGTGCTGTAGCTGAGAAATCTTTGTCTAAACTAAGGTCTCAAAAATTTTCTCCTGGGCTTCCCTGGTGGTGCAGTGGTTGAGAATCTGCCTGCCAATGCAGGGGACACGGGTTCGAGCCCTGGTCTGGGAGGATCCCACATGCCGCGGAGCAACTGGGCCCGTGAGCCACAATTGCTGAGCCTGCGGGTCTGGAGCCTGTGCTCCGCAGCAGGAGAGGCCACGATGATGAGAGGCCCGCACACCGTGATGAAGAGTGGCCCCCGCTTGCCACAACTAGAGAAAGCCCTCGCACAGAAACAAAGACCCAACACAGCCATAAATAAATAAAAATAAAATAAATTAAAAAAAAATTTTCTCCTATGTTTTCTTCTGAAACTTTAGATTTTTAGATCTTACATTTAGGTTTATGATAAAGTGATTTAATTTTGTGTATGCTATGAGGTAAAGATCTAAATTCATCTTGTTCTCTAAGGATATCCAGTTGTCCCAGCACCATTTTTGAGTAAGCTACTCTTTCCCATTGAATTGCCCTGGTATTATTGTCAAAAATTAATTGACCAAAAATTGATTACTGACACTTTATAGTAAGTTTTGTAAACAGGAAGTGCAAGTCCTCTAATTTTTTGTTCCTTTTCAAGAATATTTTAGCTATATTGGGTCCCTTGCATTTGCACATAAATTTTAGTATCAGCTTGTCAATTCCTTCAAAAGAGCCTGTGAGATTTTGGTAGAGATTATATTAAAGCTATAGATAAATTTGGGGGATTAAAATTATTCCTGTATCATAGAAAAATGGTTGCAAAATAGATACTGGAGTCAGATGACCTGAATTCATCTCTAGTTCTATTTCCCACAGCATAATCTTGGACAAGTTTATGTCTCTAAACTTCAATTACCTCATCTTTAAAATGGGGGTATTAATAATACCTGCTTCAAGATAGCCTCATCCACCAGAGGGCAGACAGCAGAAGCAAGAAGAACGACAATCCTGCAGCCTGTGGAGCAAAAACCACATTCACAGAAAGATAGACAAGATGAAAAGGCAGAGAGCTATGTACCAGATGAAGGAACAAGATAAAACCCCAGAAACACAACTAAATGAAGTGGAGATAGGCAACCTTCCAGAAAAAGAATTCAGAACAATGATAGTGAAGATGATCCAGGACCTCGGAAAAACAATGGAGGCAAAGATCGAGAAGATGCAAGAAATGTTTAACAAAGACCTAGAAGAATTAAAGGACAAACAAACAAAGATGAACAATACAATAACTGAAATGAAAACTACACTAGAAGGAATCAATAGCAGAATAACTGAGGCAGAAGAACGGATAAGTGACCTGGAAGACAGAAAGGTGGAATTCACTGCTGTGGAACAGACTAAAGAGAAAAGAATGAAAAGAAATGAAGACAGCCTAAGAGACCTCTGGGACAACATTAAATGCAACAACATTCACATTATAGAGGTCCCAGAAGGAGAAGAGAGAGAGAAATGACCAGAGAAAATATTTGAAGAGATTATAGTCGAAAACTTCCCTAACATGGGAAAGGAAATAGCCACCCAAGTCCAGGAAGTGCAGAGAGTCCCATACAGGATAGACCCAAGGAGAAACATGCCGAGACACATAGTAATCAAATTGGCAAAAATTAAAGACAAAGAAAAATTATTGAAAGCAGGAAGGGAAAAATGACAAATAATATACAAGGGAACTCTCATAAGGTTAACAGCTGATTTCTCAGGAGAAACTCTCCAAGCCAGAATGGAGTGGCATGATATACTTAAAGTGATGAAAGGGAAGAACCTACAACCAAGATTACTCTACCCAGCAAGGATCTCATTCAGATTTGAAGGAGAAATCAAAAGGTTTACAGACAAGCAAAAGCAAAGAGAATTCAGCACCACCAAACCAGCTTTACAACAAATGCTAAAGGAACTTCTCTAAGTGCGAAACACAAGAGAAGAAAAGGACCTAAAAAACAAACCCAAAACAATTGAGAAAATGGTCAGGACTTCCCTGGTGGTGCAGTGGTTGAGGGTCTGCCTGCTAATGCAGGGGACACGGGTTCGAGCCCTGGTCTGGGGGGATCCCACATGCCGCGGGGCGGCTGGGCCCGTGAGCCACAACTGCTGAGCCTGCGCGTCTGGAGCCTGTGCTCCGCAACGAAAGGCAACAATAGTGAGGCCCGCGCACCGTGATGAAGAGTGGCCCCCACTTGCCACAGCTGGAGGAAGCCCTCGCACAGAAACAAAGACCCAACACAGCCAAAAATAAATAAATAAATAAATAAATAAATAAATAAATAATTTTTTAAAAAACTTTAAAAAAAAAAAAAGAAAATGGTCATAGGAACATACATATCGATAATTACCTTAACGTGAATGGATTAAATGCTCCAACCAAAAGACACAGGCTTGCTGAATGGATACAAAAACAAGACCCATATATATGTTTTCTACAAGAGACCCACTTCAGACCTAGGGACACATACAGACTGAAAGTGAGGGGATGGAAAAAGATATTCCATGCAAATGGAAATCAAAAGAAAGCTGGAGTAGCTATACTCATATCATCAGATAAAATAGACTTTAAAATAAAGAAAGTTACAAGAGACAAGGACGGACACTACATAATGATCAAGGGATCAATCCTAGAAGAAGATATAACAGTTATAAATATATATGCACCCAACATAGGAGCACCTCAATACAGAAGGCAACTGCTAACAGCTATGAAAGAGGAAATTGAGAGTAACACAGTAACAATGGGGGACTTTAACACCTCACTTACACCAATGGACAGATCATCCAAAATGAAAATAAATAAGGAAACAGAAGCTTTAAATGACACAATAGACCAGATAGATTTAATTGATAGTTATAAGACATTCCATCCAAAAACAGCAGATTACACTTTCTTCTCAAGTGTGCATGCAACATTCTCCAGGGTAGATCATATCTTGGGTCACAAATCAAGCCTCAGTAAATTTAAGAAAATTGAAATCATAACAAGCATCTTTCTGACCACAATGCTATGAGATTAGAAATCAATTACAGGGGAAAAAAAGTAAAAAACACAAACACATGGAGGCTAAACAATACGTTACTAAATAACCAAAAGATCACTGAAGAAATCAAAGAGGAAATAAAAAAATACCTAGAGACAAATGACAATGAAAACACGATGATCCGAAACTTACGGGATGCAGAAAAGCAGTTATAAGAGGGAAGTTTATAGCTATACAAGCTTACCACAGAAATAAGAAAAACCTCAAGTAAACAATCTAACCTTACACCTAAGGGAAGTAGAGAAAGAAGAACAAACAAAACCCAAAGTTAGCAGAAGGAAAGAAATCATAAAGATCAGAGTGGAAATAAATGAAATAGAAACAAAGAAAACAATAGCAAAGATCAATTAAACTAAAAGCTGGTTCTTGGAGAAGATAAACAAAATTGATAAATCATTAGCCAGACTCACCAAGAAAAAGAGGGAGAGGACTCAAATCAATAAAATTAGAAATGAAAAAGGAGAAGTTACAACAGACATCGTAGAAATACAAAGCATCATAGGAGACTACTACGAGCAACTCTATGCCAATAAAATGGACAACCTGGAAGAAATGGACAAATTCTTAGATAGGTATAACCTTCCAAGACTGAACCAGGAAGAAATAGAAAATATGAACAGACCAATCACAAGTAATGAAAATGAAACTGTGATTAAAAATCTTCCAACAAACCAAAGCCCAGGACCAGATGGCTTCACAGGAGAATTCTATCAAACATTTAGAGAAGAGCTAACACCCATCCTTTTCAAACACTTCCACAAAATTGCAGAGGAAGGAACAGTCCCAAACTCATTCTATGAGGCCACCATCACCCTGACACCAAAACCAGACAAACTTACTACTAAAAAAGAAAATTACAGACCAATATCACTCACGAATATAGATGCAAAAATCCTCAATAAAATACTAGCAAAAAGAATCCAACAACACATTAAAAGGATCATACACCCTGATAAAGTGGGATTTATCCCAGTGATGCAAGGATTTTTCAATATACGGAAATCAATCAATGTGATACACAATAGTAACAAATTGAAGAAGAAAAACCATATGATCATCTCAATAGATGTAGAAAAAGCTTTTGACAAAATTCAACACCCATTTATGATAAAAATTCTCCAGAAAGTGAGCATAGAGGGAACCTACCTCAAGATAATAAAGGTCATGTATGACAAAGCCAAAGCAAACATCATTCTCAATGGTGAAAAAGTGAAAGTATTTCCTCAAAGGTCAGGAACAAGACAAGGATATCCACTCTCACCAGTATGATCCAACATAGTTTTGGAAGTCCAAGCCACAGCAATCAGAGAAGAAAAAGAAATAAAAGGAATACAAATTGGAAAAGAAGAAGTAAAACTGTCACTGTTTGCAGATGACATGATACTATACATAGAGAATCCTAAAAATGCCACCAGAACACTACTAGAGCTAATCAATAAATTTGGTAAAATTGCAGGATACAAAATTAATGCACAGAAATCTCTTGCACTCCTATACACTAATGATGAAAAATCCGAAAGAGAAATGAAAGAAACACTCATTTACCATTGCAACAAAAAGAATAAAATACCTAGGAATAAACCTACCTAGGGAGACAAAAGACCTGTATGCAGAAAACTTTAAGACCCTGATGTAAGAAATTAAAGATGATACCAACAGGGCTTCCCTGGTGGCGCAGTGGTTGAGAATCTGCCTGCCAATGCAGGGGACACGGGTTCGAGCCCTGCTTTGGGAAGATCCCACATGCCGCAGAGCAACTAGGCCCGTGAGCCACAACTACTGAGCCTGCGTGTCTGGAGCCTGTGCTCCCAGCAAGAGAGGCCACGATAGTGAGAGGCCCATGCACCACGATGAAGAGTGGCCCCTGCTTGCCGCAACTAGAGAAAGCCCTCGCACAGAAACGAAGACCCAACACAGCCAAAAATAAATAAATTAATTAATTAATTTAAAAAAATGACGATACCAACAGATGGAGAGATATACCATGTTCTTGCACTGGAAGAATCAATATTGTGAAAATGACTATACTACCCAAAGCAATCTACAGATTCAATGCAATCCCTATCAAATTTCCAACGGCATTTTTTAAGGAACTAGAACAAAAAAATCTTAAAATTTGTATGGAGACACAAAAGACCCCAAATAGCCAAAGAAGTCTTGAGGGAAAAAAACGGAGCTGGAGGAATCAGATTTCCTGACTTCAGACTATACTACAAAGCTACAGTAATCAAGACAATATGGTACTGGCACAAAAACAGAAACATAGATCAATGGAACAAGATAGAAAGCCCAGAGATAAACCCACGCACCTATGGTCAACTAATCTATGACAAAGGAGGCAAGGATATACAATGGAGAAAAGACAGTCTCTTCAGTAAGTGGTGCTGGGAAAACTGGACAGCTACATGTAAAAGAATGAAATTAGAACACTCCTTATCACCATACACAAAAATAACTCAAAATGGATTTGAGACCTAAATGTAAGACTGGATACTATAAAACTCTTAGAGGAAAACATAGGAAGAGCACTCTTTGACATAAATCACAGCAAGATCTTTTTTGATCCACCTCCTAGAGTAATGGAAATAAAAACAAAAATAAACAAATGGGACCTAATGAAACTTCAAAGCTTTTGCACAGCAAAGGAAACCATAAACAAGATGAAAAGACAACCCTCAGAATGGGAGAAAATATTTGCAAATGAATCAATGGACAAAGGATTAATCTCCAAAATATATAAACAGCTCATGCAGCTCAATATTAAAGAGACAAAGAACCCAATCCAAACATGGGCAGAAGACCTAAATAGACATTTCTCTAAAGAAGACATACAGATGGCCTAGAAGCACATGAAAAGCTGCTCAACATCACTCATTATTAGAGAAATGCAAATCAAACTACAATGAGGTATCACCTCACACCAGTTAGAATGGGCATCATCAGAAAATCTACAAACAACAAATGCTGGAGAGGGTGTGGAGAAAAGGGAACCCTCTTGCACTGTTGGTGGGAATGTAAATTGATACAGCCACTATGGAGAACAGTATGGAGGTTCCTTAAAAAACTAAAAGTAAAATTACCATATGATCCAGCAATCCCACCACTGGGCATATACCCAGAGAAAACCATAATTCAAAAAGACACATGCACCCCAATGTTCATTGCAGCACTATTTACAATAGCCAGGTCATGGAAGCAACCTAAATGCTCATCGACAGACGAATGTATAAAGAAGATGTGGTATATATATACAATGGAATATTACTCAGCCATAATAAGGAACAAAACTGGGTCATTTGTTGAGACGTGGATGGATCTAGAGACTGTCATACAGAGTGAAGTAAGTCAGAAAGAGAAAAACATATATCGTATATTATTGTATGTATGTGGAACCTAGAAAAATGGTACAGATGAACCAGTTTCCAGGGCAGAAGTTAAGACACAGATGTAGAGAACAAAGGTATGGACACCAAGGGGGGAAAACCATGGGGGGGGTGGGGATGGTGGTGTGCTGAATTGGACGATTGGGATTGACATGTATACACTGATGTGTATAAAATTGATGACTAATAAGAACCTGCTGTATAAAAAAATAAATAAAATTAAATTTAAAAATTCAAAAAATAAATAATAATAATAATACCTGCTTCTACTTTTTCAGAATCAAAAGATACATTTCCTATTAAGCCCATAGCACAGTGTTTCTTGTTAGCTATGATTATCATATTGGCATTTATTATTCTATGCAAGGAACTATGTAGGCAACTAAATATATAAAGAGTTACAGGTTGAAGAAGTCTTTCTGCAAGAGAATGAGATTGCCTGGGATCCTCTGCTTTTGTTGCTTTGAGTGGGTAGAGGATAATAAGGTAGCATGGGTGTTGATGGGGAACAAGGAGGATGAAGCCTAGTAGGAAGACTGTGAAAAGGAAGAAGTATTGACTCCACCAGCTGCCCTTAAATAGTTAAAGACTTCCCACGATTTTACATTCATTCAACCAACACACAAACTACCTACTCACTATTCTCAAGGAAAAATTGGTCAAGAAGGCATTTTGTTTTATCTCCCTCTCCTGTTGAGACTTGTTTTTCTCATCATGACTAATGACCATTCTTACTCGATTTCACAGAGTAATAATGTGCGCATAGGTGGTTGTGTGTGTGTTAGAGGAGGGGTGTTATTTCTCTTAAGCCCAAGGAGAAGCCTTCTGTTTTTGCCACTCTAAGAATGTTCCCAATGATAATAATGGACTTTGATCCAATGGGACAAAGTCTACGTGATTTTCTGGTGCTAGGAGGCTACCCTTGCACCCTGAGCCACTTTGTTCTATCCTATTCGTTTTCAGCTCCCAGACGGCCTGATTTCAAGCTTGTAATCCACACTATCCTGATGTTCCCAGTTTCCTCCACCTCCGAGACAGACAGCAGGATGGAGCTCATCGTGCTCTGGCCCAGGCTACCCAGTAAAGCGGTTCCATGTGTGGAGACAATGCCTGACATGCCCCTTTGGCTGCAGGTTGTTCCAACTCTGTAGGGACACTGAAAGAATGTATCAACAGACTTGCCCAGGTATCTAAAACACATTTGCAAAATGTCAAGTGACCCTTGATTAACTGCAGCGTCCCAGGGGTCCTTGGAGGGGAGAAGCTGAAGCCAAGTTTTCAGTGTGTATTCACCTCTCCACTGAGTCAGAAAGCTCACTGCCAAGCTGGGGCAGCAGTAGAACATGCAACTGGTCAGAACAAATGTAGTTTCCCAATCACAGTCCTCTGCCAAGATTCTGTTTCAAATTCTCTATTCTCAGAGGAACAGCCTGGGAATTTGGAAGTTATTCACAGAAGTTTCTGGATGAGCTCCTCCCTCCTCATTTCTACCACCTCAAGCCTCATGCTGGCCATGAGACATCTTAGTTGCATCAGCTTACTTCCATCTTTGTAGGTTCTCCCTCCTTTCACATCAGTCTGCACTCAGTAGCAGAATCACCTCTACTAGGATTTGTCTCCCACCTTGGAACCTGCAGTAATACTTGCTCGTGATGTAGAGTTGGTATTAAGCCAACAACCATGATTCTCAACCATTTGCCACCCAATTACAGTCGGTTTACATGGAGAGATATACAAAGTTAAGATGACACTATAGGCCCTTCTTGAACTGGAACACTTGTTTACACTATGAGTAGGTCCAAGGACCTCACCAAAATCAGACTAAGGGATATTTTGGGCTTCTTTTTCCTGGGCATTTCCAGGAAAGGGGTAGCTCCCATAGATGCATGGGAGATAGACTATAGAATTCAAGAGAGACTGTGAATCCCAAGGGAGAAAGTTCAAAGAAAGAAAGAGAACACACCAAATAGAAGCCCAAGCTTTTAACCCTTCTGTTCCTTCCATTAAATGTGTCACTCCTTAACTCCACCATAGAGGTCCAGTATAATCACTGACAAGGTGGCTGTTTTTTGTCATCAGACAAAAGAATTGTCTTTACAATAAAGAACTTCCAAAGTGAAAAATGAGAAATTGTACATGAAGCAAGTTTAACAAATATTCTGTAAAAGAAAAAAAAAGAAATATAGAAAATTTGGATGGCCACTTGTATCTCTTAATTCATGTATCTTGGTCAGCTTCTCCACGAGTTTACCTAATTGTTTATATACTTTATACTTCTTATAGTATAGATTTTTAAATGTGAAAAATATCATTGACATCCTGGCTTCTTCACGTGGTTATTGTTCTGTGCACACATGCCCTGTTGTTTCTGTGTGTTCAAAATGCATGTTATAAGGACACCAGTCAGATTGGATTAAGGTCTGCTCTACTGGCCTCATTTTAACTCAATCACCTTTTCAAAGGCCCTCTCAGGACTTCCCTTGTGGCACAGTGGTTAAGAATCCACCTGACAATGCAGGGGACATGGATTCGAGCCCTGGTCTGGGAAGATCCCACATGCCGTGGAGCAACTAAGCCCATGCGCCACAACTACTGAGCCTGCGCTCTAGAGCCTGCGAGCCACAACTACTGAGCCCACGTGCCACAACTACTGAAGCCCATGTGCCTTGAGCCCGTGTTCCACAACAAGAGAAGCCACCGCAGTTAGAAGCCTGTGCACCACAATGAAGAGTAGCCCCCGCTCACCACAACTAAAGAAAGCCAGCGTGCAGCAATGAACACCCAACGCAGCCAAAAATAAATTAATTAATTAATTAATTAAAAAAATAAAATAAAAAAATAAAGGCCCTCTCTCCTAGTACAGTCACACTCTGAGGTATTGGGGGTTAGGACTTTGATAAATGAATATGAGGGGACATAATTCAGTCCATAATGATACTATATGGTAATTATCTGTTTACACAGTTCTTGTAAGTGCATACTAATACATTTTTTAATAAATATATCTCCTGCACTCAGCACAGCATATAGTAGGATTGATGAACTTTTGATAAATGTATGGGTGAATGTACATATGCCTAACCCCATTGTGGTCAGTAAGGAAAGTTTTTGTTTTGTTTTTTAAATTTTATTTATTTATTTTTGGCTGCATCGGGTCTTAGTTGTGGCGTGCAGATTTTCTCTAGATGCAGCGAGCAGGGGCTACTCTTTGTTGCAGTGCATGGGCTTCTCACTGTGGTGGCTTCTCCTGTTGTGGAGCACAGGCTCTAGGTGCACGGACTTCAGTAGTTGTGGCATGCGGGCTCAGTAGTTGTGGCACACGTGCTTTGCTGCTCTGCGGCACGTGGGATCTTCCCGGACCAGGGCTCGAACCCGTGTCCCCGGCACTGGCAGGCGGATTCTTAACCACTGAAGCACCAGGGAAGCCCAGTAGGGAAAGTTTACTGATTTGCCTGGTTTTAGGTGGAAGGAAAAAAACTATATTAAGCATTAACTTAAAGATCCTTGAAAGTTGCTCAGAAACTCTTTAGGATGGCATCTTTGTCTCCAAAATCAAAGGTCCCTGAAGTTATGGCTAATGGGATTAAAGCTGCCAATTTTCTGCCATGCCATATTATATTCACTTCATGCTTCACACTTCCATGTAGATTACAGTATCAGAACTGTTTAAAGAGTTAACAATTAAGTGGAACAAGCAGGAGCTTGGGAGTACAGAGTAAGACCAAATGAAGTATTTAGTGAGAGGTGGAGAAGAGTGGTTACTAAATGGATTAGCTGTCTTGATGTCAAGGAGACCAAATGAGATGAAAGAAATTGGCCAGAACATAGAACCATCTGGATGGCAAATGAAAAATCAGTCATTTTCCCAGATGTTTGGTCTACACAAAACCTCACTCCCCAATATCTGAAAGCATTCAGAAGGGTGGATGAATGCTTCATCTTTCTCCTGGGTTTCTCTTGTGTGATGAGGCACAGTCAAGGCTCAGACTCCCAGTAAGCACAGGGCTGGAAAAACAGTGATTTCCTAATGCCAAATGATCACAGCTGCCAACAGGGCAAGGTTTTGTGTATATCCTATGGCATTTCCAGGATATGGACAATAGCCTTAGAAGCAGTAGTAAAAGATGTGTGATGAGACATATGTGCCTGCCTGTGTACTACATACATCAGAATATGTATCATCAAGTGTGATGTAGGACTGGAAATAGATCCATGACAGAGGTTGAACTCCGCAAAGCAGCCTATCCTTTTGGGATAGAGAAACTTGGTAAAAGAGAGTATGTCACGTTCCAAGGAAATAAAACAGCTTCCTGGAGTCACCGTAGAGAATGAGCATGTGAAAGAAGTTCTGTGGACCCAGTAGGAAAGGAAGAGGATGTTTCACAGATATGGCTTTCATCTTGTCCTCCTTTGAAAGCAAAACTTTTTATGTGGTATCTTTGAAGGTTAGTGGTTTGGGAATTTAAGGGGCATTCTTTAAGTGACTTGACTATTGAATACAGGAGAGAGTAAAAAGAGATGAATTATAATTACTCTGTGGTGACAGTATTAAATACCACACATAGGACTGTGCTACCTCATCTCAGCATAGACGTCTTTCCCACATGAAAATACTGCATGATAAGTGATATGAAAGTGATAATCACAGAAAACAATTAGGGCACATGCAGGGTCATTAAACCAGGATGAAGTGGTACCCGAAGAATGTAACAGCTAGGCGAAAATCTGAATCACAGTAACGTTAGCTAACCCTTATTAAGCCAGACACAGTTCTACATGAGTTACATATATTACCTAAATTGGTTAATGAATACTTTAATAATCCCTTGAGGTAGGGACTGTAATTTATTCCTAGATTATAGTGAGTCAGTGGATAAAGGCCATTTTCTAAAGAGATCATTGGTTTTGTAGAGGCTCAGAGGTGAGTGAGTAGTTCAGTGTGGCTAAAAGGCTGGAGAATTAAGCAGATGCCAAAATATGAATGGTCCCATAAAGCCCTTTAAGGAGTTTTGACTTTATTTCCAGAGTGATGTTAAACAGAATGTTTTGAGAGACCCAGAAAGGCTAGACTCAATGAAACCCACCCTGGGAAGTTGGTCCTTGTCCCAAACTGAGGCATGTTAACAAGAGGAAATTTAGGAATGGATTGTTTCATCCTTTGCTAAAGTTCATTTATTTTCCATAAAGCAAGAGTGAATGCCCTTATTCTAGGTAGTGAAGTCGAACGAGTTTTAGTCTTGTCCTTCTTAAATGAGATGTACCAGATACTTAGCAAGGAGGCCGGGAAGTCAAAGGTGGAATTACCGGCACCAGAAGACCAGTACTCTCTGTCTTAGAAATGCGGTTCCCTCAAAATTGTGAGGTTGCCCAACCACTGCTTCCCTGGAAAAGCCTGAATCTGGTCATTAAAAGGTAAACAGCGTCCTTGCTGCAGCTGATACATGGGGTGTTTGTCTTCATGATAATTCTTATCCCTGGTGTGAAGTCAAAGGTACCAACAATTGTGGAAAATTATAGAAGGAAATAGAGCTCTTCGGCAGCATTTGGAAAGCCATTACAACAGGCAGGCAAAATTCCTAAGTACTTGTTATCAAGTAAGATTAAAAGCAAGGATAAAATTTATTAAATTGACATTATCAAGCTAAGTAGTGTTCCATCCTGTTTGCAGTTTTTAATTGTGAAATAAACCACAACACAAAATATCTGATTGCACTCTAGGAAAATGGTTCTCCAAAAAAGTAGAAGTACACATGGAGCGGGGGGAAGGAGAGAGGGAGAGAGAGAGAGAGAGAGAGAATATATTGAGACAGAGAGAATGCTTTATTGCCTCATAGCACAAAAACTATCATTCAAAACAGATGAGAATGAACAAGAAGTAATGCTTCTATCGATCCACTCAGCTTCCTGACTTCAGGGTATTATTCCACAGACAAAAGGTTAAAAATTGGAGACACTTTAATCTTTCTCACACCTCAGGAGCTTCGTTTCTATACACTGACTTGTGAGTACCAATGGCTACATCTGGTTTCTGAGCAAATGAAGCTGAGCTTCCTTAGCCTCCAGTTAGAACAGGCACACGCATCTGTCCTCAATTGACACACACTCAGCTAAAATGTTGCAGCACTGGCTGGCCTTTTGTCATTGCTCTCTTGACAGCAAAATCACTATCATCTGGCTCAGTTGGATCAAAGAAGGACACGCATTTGATATAGGGCTGTTGCTTCACAGTATCACACTTCGTTATTATTACCTCTTTGGCAACATGGTATGGAGATGAAAAATAGGCATCTTTG
Source organism: Balaenoptera acutorostrata (assembly GCF_949987535.1). Taxonomy (NCBI): domain Eukaryota; kingdom Metazoa; phylum Chordata; class Mammalia; order Artiodactyla; family Balaenopteridae; genus Balaenoptera; species Balaenoptera acutorostrata. The sequence goes on from NC_080064.1 coordinate 148,102,475, forward strand.
ATATGCAACAGAAACAATGACCAGACCTACAGACTGAACTTGACTGTTGGCCTGGTAGGCTCTTTCAAACTGCTGCTTCCGCAGTTCTTCCATTCTGTTGCAGGTTGCTTCAGATGTTGGTTTTGAGGAAAGCTTGAGGTGTGAGCCAAAAACAACAAGAGAACGATTGTTGATACGTCTGCTCCAATAGAGAAATGAGGATGTACCAAATAAGGAGGCAGTTTATCTGCAGATCCCAGTAGGCCAAAGAGTAGGGCTTGTTTCAGGCTGTCCTAATCTCTGTCCCTAATCAAAGACCTCTGTTTCAGAAATGCTGGCTACCACAGTTTGTTCACACATACTATTACTTTTCAAGCTGGCAAGTTTAGAGGTCATTTTACATGTGAGAAAGCCGAGGGCAGAAAGGATGACTGCTATGGGTAAGGTCAAGTTGTTTAGGTCCTACCTTAAGCTGGATGCCACTCAATAGGGCATTTCCCAACCTTTTCATTTTTGGTTACACTTAAAAATCAAAATTTGCCTTAGTCACCTGAGTATGGAAAATGGAAATAATCCTAATAAAAATATGGGAAAGAGTTTGGAGGTAGTAGGAGTTGTGGGTGTGGACATATAATATAGAATAGAATAAGAAATAGACTATAAAATATGGAGCAGAATAAAGTAAGAAAGAGATAAAGAAGAAATAGGGTGCTTGTTGCAGATTGAATTTTGTCCCTCAAAAATATAATGTTGAAGTCCTAACTCTTTGTAGCTGTGAAAGTGACCTTATTTGAAAATAGGGGTTTTGAAGATGCAATCAAGTTAAAATGAGGTCTTTAGGGTGGGCTCTAATCTGGTGACTGGTGTTTTTATAAGAAGAGGAAAGTGCCATGTGAAGAGACAGACACACAGGGAGAATATCAAAGGATGACAGAGGCAGAGATTGGAGTGATACAGCTGCCAAGTCAATGAACAAAAGGGATTGACAGCCACCAACAGTAGCCAGGAAGAGGCAAGGAAATGTCCTCCCCTACAGGTTTTAGAGCCCTTTCGACACCTGGATTTGGGACTGCAAGCCTCCAGAACTGTGAAAGAATGAATTCCTGTTGTTTTGTCACCCACTTTGTGGTCCTTTCTTTCTTTTTTTTTTTTTTTTGTGGTCCTTTCTTATAGCAGCCCTGGGAGACTAATATGGGGCACACGAGAAGAAGCCTGCACCTGATGTCATCCAACTGTACCCTGATGTGAAGTAGAATTAAGGGGCTTCACTCCTCAGCTCAAAGGCCTAACATGGTCAGTATATTTACCCTTTGGAAAATCAAAACAATCTTTGCTTATGTTCAGCTTTTCAGCATCTCTCTACTTCTTCACAGTGGGACAGAGATCTCTGAAGCCAACTTGATGATTTCATTTGCCAGTTGTGTCAGTAGCCTAGGATTTAATCTTCCAGTTCTAGAGACTGGAACTCATTGAAGGCAGCCAGGTGAATCTCAACCCATGCTTACACTGTAGTGTCATCCTGACGATGTTCTATCTTCTTCAACCTGAAGTTTAATCTTATCAATAGACAGAACCGAAACCAATTAGATCTGGAGAAGTTCCATTTCCCCAAGCTAACCATGTGGACTTGTGTCAGTTTTTTGCCGAAAACACACATCTGCCTATCTGGTGGGGTATCTTGCATCGTGTGTAGTACTGCTGGTACACACAGTACCTTTTTCAGTCCTTCCCCCAAAAGTCAAAGTAAAAAGGACTCACCTCTTGCCATCCTCCTGTCTGGGACTTTACATAGGGCACAAGTGACACAAAGCAACCCAGTGGGGAAGGGATGGTTGGATTTTTCGAGGCAACTTTGCATTTATGCTTTGTCAACTGCTACATCCTGCTGCTTTTTTCTGCTAAGGTGTGATTACTATACTTCTTCCTTCTTACTTCTGATTTTTCTTCATCATAAATAGTTGTTTCTTTTACATACTTTTAAAGTATATCTTTGTCACCTAAGAATGATTTCTATAAGGGGAATTGCTGTGTCAAAAATCATGATAACGCCTGAGGTTACGGAGAAAATCTCCAAATTGTTCTGAGAACACATTATACCAATTTACACTCCCAGGTGGAAAACATTTGATTTTGTCAACTTTGAAATACATTTTTACTCTTATAAAATTATAAGCTGTACATTTTATGGTAAACTTACCTATTTGTAAATCTACCTATAAACTATAAACCAGACAAGGATAATTTTACAGCCGATGTGTTTCTTCCACTCTAATTCTTATTAGAGTTCTCTTTTAAGATCTTGTGGTTTTTTCTATTTGCCAGTGTACCTTAGCATTTGTCCAACAGGTAACACATAGTTACGTGCATAATAAAAATTTAAATAAATGAATATGAATTAACGTCTGAATGAGAGACCAGTTTGAGGAAAAGAAATAAGAAACATTGCAGAGAACATTATCAGTGTTTTTTTTTTTTTCACGACAGAAATGTCCTTAGTAAGTAATAGGACAAACAATTCAAAAGAAGAAAGAGTACACTATGAAAAATTTGCCAAATATTATTATTCTTTAATCTTTACTTTTGAATGAGTGATTTGTTAGCATTATTAACAATGTACAAACAAAACCACAAACAACAGATACAGTGAAAAGTAAGTTTTCTTCCCATGTCTATGCCTGAATCTCCTACTTTCCTTCCCAGAGGCAACTATGATTACAGCCAAACAACATTTTTAAATGCTATTAATTAACTAAGAGGCATTCCCCAAATTCCATCCATCAATGGACACCATTCCTATAGATAAAAGCGTGCTTTGCAAAGCATTCCACAATTTTTGTTTTTACCCTTGGATGAAGACACAGTGTGGAGGGCTCTGTTATGATGAGTGACATCTGGAGACCAACATTACTTCTCACATGGCCCTGGGAAAAGAAGCAAACATCTGTGGAGTGTCTGCCTTGCCTTCCCAGAGGGTCTGAGCACATATGTGTGTTCTGAGAGTGACATCCACTGGTGTATAATCATAACTGCATGTGCCAGGGCTTCGAAGATCTGCAAACAGGAAATCCTTAACTTAAACATTATATCAGGCATGGTGCTTCTCAGACATCCATCCATGGAATTCTCCTAAGTTTCCAAACATAGCAACCAGCTTTACTTACTTTGAATCTCAGAAGAGAAGATATAATAACCACCAGGTCTAGATGTGCTGCATCAACAATAAAGATGTGCTTCTGGACATTCATTCATTTGTCTCACATATAATACTGAGCATGAACTACATGCCTGTAACTGAATGTCACACAATGCTAGGAACAATGATGAAAAAGACTCAACCACATCCTCAAGGGCGTCTTCAAATTGGAAAAAAAAGATGCACAGATAACAACTGGACATGGAAATACATGGCAAGTCATGCATTCATCTGTGACCTTGTTTGGTCTTGATATATTATTTTAACTTAGCCCTCACAACAATTCTAGAATAAGCAGAATTTTATGTATGGGAAACCCAAGGCTCAGAGAGGTTAAGTGACCTGCCCACAGTTGCACAACAATAAAAGTCTGAATCCAGTTTGGCTTGATTCCAAAACCCAAGCTCTGACTACCACCCAATGCAATCCATCAGCTTAGCTCATAAATCAAAGACAAAGCATACTGCTTATTCCAGGCTTTCTAGCCTGTATCTTATTTTATGTTATAAAAGGATGTATCTATCATAGATTCAGTAGAGAATTTCTATTCCTATAAAATTATCCCTCCATAAAACTATTTTCAGACATAGTAAGATTATAAATATATAGGAAAAGAAATCTTGAAAGTCATCAAAATTGGTAAGCCATTTTCTTCTTTATGTTCAGATTCTTGTTAAACTTCCTTCCAGCTCACCTATTAGCAGACTAGTTGCATCGATATGGGTCCTTAGTTTGTAACTCCTTGTGAGCTACATTTTTCTAGGGAAAGAAATTCTGGCTTATATACTCTTGGGCACCAAAACAAATCCCAGTTGTATCAGTCATGGTTTGATCAGAGAAGCAAAATCACTAGAAAGTTATGCATGTAATAGGAGATTATATTGTAGAGATTTGATCTCACAAAATGATGGGAGCTGGTTAAGTAGTTTACTTTCTGCTGTTGTTTCTATATCTCTTGCTGGGCCTGAGGGCAGCAGGGCAAGAAATCAGGAAGGAAGAAAGGTGGTTGTGAAATGATGGAGAGCAATGACAAATTGGAACACATAGGACAAGCTGGAAACCATGTTGCTCTCTTATAGGCTCCAAGTCTCCAACTTCAATGATGTGAGTAACCTACAAAAGGAGCTGGCACTCTTCATAATGGAGCTAGACATGCATTTTCCCAGGAGTAGGAGCTGAAGGATGAGAGGTGGGAGCTGGAGGTATTAAGCTGTTGTCCCATGTCAACAAGACAAGCCAACAGATACAGAACTATGTGTGCAAAGCTGCACCAACTGTCTGAGTGTAAAAATAATATGGCTGCTGCTTATTTACACCTTGCAAATCACATGCAAGGTGTTTCTTATGACCCACACTAGCCTAAAACTATGGAAAATACTGGGAAACCTAGTTCCAACTTAGGTAAGTTGACACAAGACAATGCAAAGCACAATACACAATTATTTTGCACAATGTTTTATGTAAATATGAGTTATTTCTGTCTCTAAAGCATTACTAAGGCTGATCTTTGGCTTACTTAACTAAACTATATGTCAATTCCAATCTGATGGCCAGATAATAACTAAGAAAATAGGCTCCCAGTCATGAGGAGTAACGGCATAAAAACTGTGTTTGACCTAATGAAAGTAGCTTGTAGCAATCAAGAAAATGGAAAATGGACATAAAAGCTATAAACAACAAAGTCCTACTGTATAGCACAGTTATCCTGTGATAAACCACAATGGAAAAGAATATGAAAAATAATGTATATGTATGTATAACTGAATCACTTTGCTATACAGCAGAAATGAACACAACATTGAAAACCAACTATACTTCAATAAAATTTTAAAAAGCCATATGCATTCTGAGAAAAACCAACATTCTTAAACAATCTCAATATCCACTTGAATTCCTTTTATGTCATCATCCCCAGGAAGCAAGTATCACTTTGATGAAAGCCGTAGGAGTCCCATGTCAGAGACCTAGACTTTTTAATACAACCATTGATGACATGAGATTCAGTCTGCTCATGACTTTATGCAGCTGGAATCTGAGACTACACCCTCCAGTTACACATAGTGTGATTCTGTATACATGGCGGCTGCCCACAGAGCTTCCCACCCACGCGCCTTTGGCATTACTGAAATAACAACCAAAGCTTATGATCCTGGAGGCTTCAGAAGTTCTTCAAGGGGTTGCTGCTCAACAGGGTTGCATTTAGGACAGGCTCTAACAGCAATGGAATGTGTCTCTGGTCCTTACAATGCAGTCTCACGTTCAACCATTTCCAAAAATCTCTCCAGACTTGATGGACCGAACAGCAATGCTTAGTTGATTAACCAAAAGCAGCTTAATTCTGATAAAGATAACGTTAATCCACGCACAATGGATTAATGCAGTTTAGCATGGAATTAAATGCTAGCTACAGTCTTCTCTCCTAATAGACAATTAAAATTGTGAGTTTACTGAATTCTTATTATATTTGATTTATAGTGTTAGCTTTCAGAATAAAGCACATGACAGATCAAAAAATAGTCTCTGCTTGCAAATAGGTGACTATTTAAGGTAACCAGATACCATATTTTTTTTATTGATGTATAGCTGATTTTCAATGCTGTGCCAATCTCTGCTGTACAGCAAAGTGACTTGAGTTATACACATATATATGTTATTTTTTCATATTCTTTTCCATTATGGCTTATCACAGGATATTGAATATAGTTCCCTGTGCTATACATTGGGACCTTGTTGTTTATCCATTCTAAATGTAATAGTTTGCATCTACCAACCCCAAACTCCCAATCCTTCCCTCCCCCACCACCCCTTGGTAACCACAAGTCTGTTCTCTATGCCTATGAGTCTGTTTCTGTTTTGTAGATAGGTTCATTTGTGTCATATTTTAGATTCCACATATAAATGATCCAGATATCATACTTTTTTTTTAAAATTTATTTTTGGCTGTGTTGGGTCTTCATTGTGGTGCATAGGCTTCTCATTGCAGTGGCTTCTCTTTTTGTGAAGCATGGGCTCTAGGGGCATGGGCTTCAGTAGTTGTGGCACACAGGCTCAGTAGTTGTGGCTCGCGGGCTCTAGAGCACAGGCTCAGTAGTTGTGGCACACGGGCTTAGTTGCTCCGCGGCATGTGAGATCTTCCTGGACTAGGGCTCAAACCCGTGTCCCCTGCATTGGCAGGCGGATTCTTAACCCCTGGGCCACCAGGGAAGTCCCCAGATATCATACTTTTAAATACTGTATGCTTAAGTGAGTAGGAGACCTAAAAGTAGCAAAGGAAAATCTCTGTTAAATCTCATTAAGAGGGCTTCCCTGGTGGCGCAGTGGTTGAGAATCTGCCTGCCAATGCAGGGGACACAGGTTCGAGCCCTGGTCTGGGAAGATCCCACATGCCGCGGAGCAACTGGGCCCGTGAGCCACAACGACTGAGCCTGAGCGTCTGGAGCCTCTGCTCTGCAACGGGAGAGGCCGCGATAGTGAGAGGCCCGCGCACCGCGATGAAGAGTGGCCCCCACTCGCCGCAACTGGAGAGAGCCCTCACACAGAAACAAAGACCCAACACAGCCAAAAATAAAACATAATAAATAAATAATAAAATAAAAATTAAAAAAAAAAATCTCATTAAGATACATTGAAACCTGCCATAGGTTGTGAATTATTATGATTTAATTAGGCTGATGGCAATAATTGCCCTTTGAATACTCCAAGTTGAGACACTCTGGATATTTGACCCTTATGAGCTAATCATAATTGCTTTGGAATCTGATCAGAGTATTGAGTCAAGTTATTTTTAGAATTCAAGCATACAGTATATGCACAATATATGAGACTAAATAAATCAGTATTTTGCATTCCATATTGAAAACTATTACCAGGGAAAATAAATTCTTAAAAATAAAACTATTATTTAGCATAAGCAGTTTGGTAGAAGGGATTATTAAATACCAGAATGCTGATCATGAAAATACAAGGTGTTGCTGTATTTGGTCAACAGAAATTTCTTCGCAGCAAGTCTGTGCTTGTGTGACAAACAAAAAGAGCAGTCTTCCACTGAAATTATAGTAAAAAGAAACCATATTGCATGAATAATGCTACAGCATTGATCAAAACTCATTCCTTCATGCCTAAAAGGCATTAAAAATATGGGGACTCAGAATAAGAAAACCCTTAAAAAAATGACCACCCAATCCAAAACATTGGAAAATCTAAGAGAGGAGCCCAGAAAAATGATATTATGGGAGATTCCATATCAAGAAGAGTCAATGCATGTATGCTGTAGGTGTCCTTGTAGATTCATTTAATGGTAGACGGCTTAGTTTCCCCTTGGGAGGTGAATACAAAATTCTTCACAAATAGCACAGATCTAAGTAGAGCCTTGCTGCTTATCTCTGCTGAGAAAGAACTGTATGAACAAGACTTTCCTCTGACCGGCTCAGTGGGACATAGCCGTGTTCATGTTTGTTTTTTACTTTATAAATTTATTTATTTATTTATTTTTGGCTGAGTTGGGTCTTTGTTGCTGCGAGCAGGCTTTCTCTAGTTGCAGCAAGCAGGGCCTACTCTTCATTGTGGTGTGCAGGCTTCTCATTGTGGTGGCTTCTCTTGTTGTGGAGCACAGGCTCTAGGCATGCAGGCTTCAGTAGTTGTGGTTTGTGGGCTCTAGAGCTCAGGCTCAGTAGTTGTGGCACATGGGCTTAGTTGCTCCACCGTGTGTGGGATCTTCCCAGACCAGGGCTTGACCCGTGTCCCCTGCATTGACAGGTGGATTCTTAACCACTGCACCACCAGGGAAGCCCCTGTGTTCATGTTTATTTAAACCACACTTTGTAGTTTTGACAGAGGAAGTGAAACTCATATTTATGAAGTGCTTAGTCTATGCCAGCACCAAGTTATGTATTTGTCTCATAGCTTTCTTATAAAAAAGTTATTTACTTTTTTAATAATAATTATCTCTATTTACCTGTGAGGAAGTTGAAGCTCAAAGAGGGGAAATAACAACAACCTAAGTATCTATAAACAGGTGAATGGAGAGGGTAGAGAGCAGAAGCAAGAAGAACTACAATCCTGCAGCCTGTGAAACAAAAACCACATTCACAAAAAGATAGACAAGATGAAAAGGCAGAGGGCTAGGTACCAGATGAAGGAACAAGATAAAACCCCAGAAAAACAACTAAATGAAGTGGAGATAGGCAACCTTCCAGAAAAAGAATTCAGAATAATGATAGTGAAGATGATCCAGGACCTCGGAAAAACAATGGAGGCAAAGATTGAGAAGATACAAGAAATGGTTAACAAAGACCTAGAAGAATTAAAGAACAAACAAACAGAGATGAACAATACAATAACTGAAATGAATACTACACTAGAAGGAATCAATAGCAGAATAACTGAGGCAGAAGAACGGATAAGTGACCTGGAAGACAGAATGCTGGAATTCACTGCTGTGGAACAGAATAAAGAAAAAAGAATGAAAAGAATTGAAGACAGCCTAAGAGACCTCTGGGACAACATTAAATGCAACAACATTCACATTATAGGGGTCCCAGAAGGAGAAGAGAGAGAGAAAGGACCAGAGAAAATATTTGAAGAGATTATAGTCGAAAACTTCCCTAACATGGGAAAGGAAATAACCACCCAAGTCCAGGAAGCACAGTGAGTCCCATACAGGATAAACCCAAGGAGAAACATGCCGAGACACATAGTAATCAAATTGGCAAAAATTAAAGACAAAGAAAAATTATTGAAAGCAGCAAGGGAAAAATGACAAATAACATACAAGAAAACTCCCCTAAGGTTAACAGTTGATTTCTCAGCAGAAACTCTACAAGCCAGAAGGGAGTGGTCTGATATAATTAAAGTGATGAAAGGGAAGAACCTACAATGAGGATTACTCTACCTGGCAAGGATCTCATTCAGATTCGATGCAGAAATCAAAAGATTTACAGACAAGCAAAAGCTAAGAGAATTCAGCTCCACCAAACCAACTCTACAATAAATGCTAAAGGAACTTCTCTAAGTGGGAAACACAAGTGAAGAAAAGGATCTACAAAAACAAACCCAAAACAATTAAGAAAATGGTCATAAGAACATACATATCGGTAATTACCTTAATCGTGAATGGATTAAATGCTCCAAAGAAAAGACACAGGCTTGCTGAATGGATACAAAAACAAGACCCATATATATGCTGTCTACAAGAGAACCAATTCAGACCAAGGGACACATACAGACTGAAAGTGACGGGATGGAAAAAGATATTCCATGCAAATGGAAATCAAAAGAAAGCTGGAGTAGCTATACTCATATCAGATAAAATAGACTTTAAAATAAAGATTGTTACAAGAGACAAGGAAGGACACTACATAATGATCAACGGATCAATTGAAGAAGATATAACAATTATAAATATATATGCACCTAACATAGGAGCACCTCAATACAGAAGGCAACTGCTAACAACTATAAAAGAGGAAATCGACAGTAACACAGTAATAGTGGGGGACTTTAACACCTAACTTACACCAATAGAGAGATCATCCAAAATGAAAATAAATAAGGAAACAGAAGTTTTAAATGACACAATAGACCAGTAGATTTGATTGATATTTACAGGACATTCCATCCGAAAACAGCAGATTACACTTTCTTCTCAAGTGTGCATGGAACATTCTCCAGGATAGATCGCATTGTGGGTCACAAATCAAGCCTCAGTAAATTTAAGAAAATTGAAATCATATCAAGTATCTTTTCTGACCACAATGCTATGAGATTAGAAATCAATTACAGGGAACAAAACATAAAAAAAAAAAACACATGGAGGCTAAACAATAAGTTACTAAATAACCATGAGATCACTCTAGAAATCAAAGAGGAAATCAAAAAATACCTAGAGACAAATGACAATCAAAACAAGACAATCCAAAACCTATGGGATGCAGCAAAAGCAGTTCTAAGAGGGAAGTTTATAGCTATACAAACCTACCTCAAGAAACAAGAAAAATCTCAAATAAACAATCTAACCTTACACCTAAAGGACCTAGCGAAAGAAGAACAAACAAAACCCAAAGTTAGCAGAAGGAAAGTAATCATAAAGATCAGAGCAGTAATAAATGAAATAGAAACAAAGAAAACAATAGCAAAGATCAATTAAACTAAAAGCTGGTTCTTGGAGAAGATAAACAAAATTGATAAACCATTAGCCAGACTCACCAAGAAAAAGAGGGAGAGGACTCAAATCAATAAAATTAGAAATGAAAAAGGAGAAGTTACAACAGACAGCACAGAAATACAAAGCATCATAGACTACTACAAGCAACTCTATGCCAATAAAATGGACGACCTGGAAGAAATGGACAAATTCTTAGAAAGGTATAACCATCCAAGACTGAACCAGGAAGAAACAGAAAATATGAACAGACCAATCACAAGTAATGAAATTGAAACTGTGATTAAAAATCTTCCAACAAACAAAAGTCGAGGACCAGATGGCTTCACAGGTGAATTCTATCAAACATTTAGAGAAGAGCTAACACTCATCCTTCTCGAACTCTTCCAAAAAATTGCAGAGGAAGGAACACTCCCAAACTCATTCTATGAGGCCACCATCACCCTGATACCAAAACCAGACAAAGATACTACAAAAAAAGAAAATTACAGACCAATATCACTGATGAATACAGATGCAAAAATCCTCAACAAAATACTAGCAAACAGAATCCAACAACACATTAAAAGGATCATACACCATGATCAAGTGGGGTTAATCCCAGGGATGCAAGGATCCTTCAATATATGCAAATCAATCAATGTGATACACCATATTAACAAACTGAAGAAGAAAAACCATATGATAATCTCAATAGATGCAGAAAAAGCTTTTGACAAAATTCTACACCAATTTATGATTAAAACTCTCCAGAAAGTGGGCATAGAGGGAACCTACCTCAACATAATAAGGGCCATATACGACAAACCCACAGCAAACATCATTCTCAATGGTGAAACACTGAAAGCATTTCCTCTAAGATCAGGAACAAGACAAGGATGTCCACTCTCACCAGTATTATTCAACATAGTTTTGGAAGTCCTAGCCACAGCAATCAGAGAAGAAAAAGAAATAAAAGGAATAGAAATTGGAAAAGAAGAAGTAAAACTGTCACTGTTTGCAGATGACATGATACTATACATAGAGAATCCTAACCATGCCACCAGAACACTACTAGAGCTAATCAATGAGTGTGGTAAAGTTGCAGGATACAAAATTAATGCACAGCAATCTCTTGCATTCCTATGCACTAACAATGAAAGATCAGAAAGAGAAATTAAGGAAACAATCCCATTCACCATTGCAACACAAAGAATAAAATATCTAGGAATAAACCTACCGAGGGAAACAAAAGACGTGTATGCAGAAAACTATAAGACATTGTTGAAAGAAATTAAAGATGATACCAACAGATAGAGAGATATACCATGTTCTTGGATTGGAAGAATCAATATTGTGAAAATGACTATACTACCCAAAGCAATCTACAGATTCAATGCAATCCCTATCAAACTACCAATGGCATTTTTCACAGAACTAGAGCAAAAAATTTCACAATTTGTATGGAAACACAAAAGACCCTGAATAGCCAAAGCAGTCTTGAGGGGAAAAAACGGAGCTGGAGGAATCAGACTCCCTGACTTCACACTATACTACAAAGCTACAGTAATCAAGACAATATGGTACTGGCACAAAAACAGAAACATAGATCAATGGAACAAGATAGAAAACCCAGAGATAAACCCACGCACCTATGGTCAACTAATCTATGACAAAGGAGGCAAGGATATCCAATGGAGAAAAGACAGTCTCTTCAGTAAGTGGTGCTGGGAAAACTGGACAGCTACATGTAAAAGAATGAAATTAGAACATTCCCTAACACCATACACAAAAATAAACTCAAAATGAATTAGAGACCTAAATGTAAGACTGGACACTATAAAACTCTTAGAGGAAAACATAGGAAAAACACTCTGACATAAATCACAGCAAGATCTTTTTTGATCCACCTCCTAGAGTAATGGAAATAAAAACACAAATAAACAAATGGGACCTAATGAAACTTCAAAGCTTTTGCACAGCAAAGGAAACCATAAACAAGATGAAAAGACAACCCTCAGAATGGGAGAAAATATTCGCAAATGAATCAACAGACAAAGGTTTAATCTCCAAAATATATAAATAGCTCATGCAGCTCAATATTAAAAAAACAAACACCCCAATCCAAAAATGGGCAGAAGACCTAAATAGACATTTCTCCAAAGAAGACATACAGATGGCCTAGAAGCACATGAAAAGCTGCTCAACATCACTCATTATTAGAGAAATGCAAATCAAAACTACGATGAGGGATCACCTCACACCAGTTAGTATGGGCATCATCAGAAAATCTACAAACAACAAATGCTGGAGAGGGTGTGGAGAAAAGGGAACCCTCTTGCACTGTTAGTGGGAATGTAAATTGATACAGCCACTATGGAGAACAGTATGGAGGTTCGTTAAAAAATAAAAATAGAATTACCATGTGATCCAGCAATCCCACTACTGGGCATATACCCAGAGAACACCATAATTCAAAAAGACACATGCACCCCAATGTTCATTGCAGCAGTATTTACAGTAGCCAGGTCATGGAAGCAACCTAAATGCCCATCAACAGAAGAATGGATAAAGAAGTTGTGGTACATATATACAATGGAATATTATTCAGCCATAAAAAGGAACGAAATTGAGTCATTTGTTGAGATGTGGATGGATCTAGAGACTGTCATACAGAGTGAAGTAAGTCAGAAAGAGAAAAACAAATATCGTATATTAACGCGTGTATGTGGAACCTAGAAAAATGGTACAGATGAACCGGTTTCCAAGGCAGAAGTTGAGACACAGATGTAGAGAACAAACGTATGGACAGCAAGGTGGGAAAACCGTGGTGGGGTGGGGATGGTGGTGTGCTGAACTGGGCGATTGGTATTGACATGTATACACTGTTGTGTATAAAATTGATGATTAATAAGAACCTGCAGTATAAACAAACAAACAAACAAACCAAGAAAACAAGTAATACTAAACTTTCTTTGGGTGATTTGTATGGAAATATGTTAATATAAATGTTTCAGACGTTACATGTAATTCCTAAAAATCTTATATGTTCTGGTATAATGTTATAAGTCATAATTCTAGCTATTACTTTAAAATGTATATCTCAGACATAACTAAATTTCCTTGTCAATTACATTATTATGAACTTTCATCAAATCTTTAACCGTGGTCATTTTTAAGTCTTCTTTCATTTACAGACAGTTCTAGGTGTACTCTGATGCTTTCGCAAAAATTTTCCTATAAAAGTGTTTCATCTTCAAGGAATTCAAGGAAAAGACTCTGACAAGTACAGTTTTCTGGTAACTGACTATACTGCTGAACTGAATGAATAAGCATTTTCAGAACTCTAATGGAAAACTGATGAATTCATAAAAGTACTAACAAAAGATCAAGATAAAAAAAAATTAATTACATGGGACTGAGTGAACTGATGAGGATGATTATAATTTTTGTGACTTTCTGTTTGAATTAAAAAAAAATCCCACAAGGACTCAGAGGCAAAAAATATACAAATCAATTTTCACTGCAAAGTAAAGGAGCTGTTACAGTGGAGGATTACTGCACTGAATGTCAATATTATGACATAGTATGAGTGTGTTTTGTGTTTGGTAATTGCAATCATTGTTGCTTTTGTTGTGGTCATCCATTTACAGTTCTTGATGTCAGTTTATTTATCTCTTGTAAAAATAAAATACAGTGTGTGTGTGTGAATTGTGAAAAAAAAAGAAAGAAAAAGTATTCACTGGTGTAGGTGGGGTGATATTTGCATAATTACTCATGTAGATTTGATTGTATATTTATTTTATTATTTTGATTAAACAATGCTACTGAAGAAAAATTAATGATCTTTCTTAAAGTGTTAATATGTGTGATGTGTATTTAAGATATTCATGTAACTTCTAAATGGGACTTGTGGATTGTGAAAATAAAAACTTTAAATTACTCCAGAAAAAAAAGCACACAGGAAAAACAGATGCATGGATGAAGAAGTTGTGATATTCCATTATATATATATATATATATATATATATATATATATATATATATATATATATATATATATATATATATTACTCAGCCATAAAAAAGAACTAAATTTTGCCATTTGCAACAACATGGATGCACTTGGAAGGCAATATGCTAAGTGAAATTAGTCAGAAAGAGAAAGACAAATACTGTATGATATCACTTATACATGGAATCTAAAAAATACAACAGACTAGTGAATAAAACAAAAAAGAAGCCAACTCATAGATATAAAGAACAAACACATGGTTACAAATGGGGAGTGGAAGTGGGGAATAGAAGGGTGAGAGTGACAGGTATAATCTATTGGGTGTAAGATAAGCTCAAGGATGTATTGTATAATGTGCAGAATGTAGTAAATATTCTGTAATAACTGTAAAAGGAAAGTAAAGATGCTACCAGAAAACTACTAGAGCTCATCAATGAATTTGGTAAAGTTGAAGGATACAAAATTAATACAAAGAAATCTCTTGCATGCCTATACACTAGCAGTGAAAGATCAGAAAGAGAAATTAAGGAAACAAGCCCATGTACCATCACATCAAAAAGAATAAAATACCTAGGAATAATCCTACCTAAGGAGGCAAAAGACCTGCACTCTGAAAAGTATAAGATGCTGATGAAAGAAATTGAAGAAGACACAAACAGAAAGATATACCATGTTCTTGGATTGGAAGAATCAATATTGTCAGAATGACCATACTACCCAAGACAATCTACAGATTCAATGCAATCCCTATGAAACTACCAATGGCACTTTTCACAGAAATAGAATAAAGAAATCTTTAAATTTGTGTAGAAACACAAAAGACCCAAATAGCCAAAACAATCCTGAGAAAGAAAAATGGAGCCAGAGGAATCAGGCTCCCTGACTTCAGACTATACCACAAAGCTACAATAATCAAGACAGTATGGTACTGGCACAAAAACAGAAATATAGATTAATGGAATAGGATAGAAAGCCCAGAAATAAAGCCATACACCTATGGTCAATTAATCTACAACAAAGGAGGCAAGAATACATAAGAGAGAAAAGGCAGTCTTCAATAAGTGGTGCTGGGAAAACTGGAAAACCACATGTAAAAAATGAAATTAGAGCTTCCCTGGTGGCGCAGTGGTTGAGAATCTGCCTGCCAATGCAGGGGACACGGGTTCGAGCCCTGGTCTGGGAAGATCCCACATGCCGCGGAACAACTGGTCCCGTGAGCCACAACTACTGAGCCTGCGCGTCTGGAGCCTGTTCTCCACAACAACAGAGGCCGCGATAGTGAGAGGCCCGCACACCGTGATGAAGAGTGGCCCCCGCTCATCACAACTAGAGAAAGCCCTTGCACAGAAACGAAGACCCAACACAGCAAAAATAAATAAATAAATAAATTTATTTAAAAAAAAATGAAATTAGAACATTCTCTAACTCCTTATACAAAAACTCAAAATGAATTAAAGACCTCAATGTAAGACCAGATGGTAATAAAACTCTTAGAGGAAAACATAGGCAGAACACACTTTGACATAAATCACAGCAATATCTTTTTGTATCCACCTCCTGGAGTAGTGGAAAAAAAACCAAAAAGAAACAAATGGGACCTAATTAAACTTAAAAGCTTTTGCACAGCAAAGGAAACCATAAACAAAAAGACAACCCACAGAATGGGAGAAAATATTTGCAAACCATGTGACCGACAAGGGATTAATCTCCAAAATTTGCAAAGAGCTCATGCAGCTCATTATCACAAAAACAACCCAATCAAAAAATGTGCAGAAGATCTAAATAGACATTTCTCCAAAGAAAACATGCAGATGGCCAAAAAGCACATGAAAAGCTGCTCAACATCACTAATTACTAGAGAAATGCAAATCAAAACTACAATGAGGTATCACTTCACACCAGTCAGAATGGCCATCATCAAAAATCTACAAGCAATAAATGCTGGACAGGCTGTGGAGAAAAGGGAACCCTCCTACACTGTTGGTGGGAATGTAAATTGGTACAGCCACTATGCAGAACAGCATGGAGGTTCCTTAAAAAACTAAAAATAGAGCTACCATATGATCCAGCAATCCCATTCCTGGGCATATATCCAGAGAAAACCATAATTCAAAAAGATTTCTTTCAAGAAATGAACATGCACCCCAATGTTCACTGCAGCACTATTCACAATAGCCAAGCCATGGAAACAACCTAAATGTCTATCGACAGAGGAATGGATAAAGAAGATGTGGTACATATATACAATGAAATATTACTCACCCGTAAAAAAGAATGAAATAATGCCATTTGCAGCAATATGGATGGATCTAGAGATTATCATACTAAGTGAAGTAAGAAAGAGAAAGGCAAATATCATATGATATCACTTATCTGTGGCATCTTAAAAAATGATACAAATGAACTTATTTACAAAACAGAAACAGATTCAAAGACTTCGAAAACAAATTTATGGTCACCGAAGTGGAAAGGTTGGGGTAGGAGGGATAAATTAGGAGTTTGGGATTAAGATATATACCCTACTATATATAAAATAGATAATCAACAAGGACCTACTGTATAGCACAAGGAACCCTACTCAATATTCTGTAATAACCTATATGGGAAAAGAATCTGAAAAAAAAATAGATATATGTATATGTGTAACTGAATCACTTTGCTGTACACCTGAAACTAATACAATACTGTAACTCAACTGTATTCCAATATAAAATAAAAATTAAATTAAAAAACCATGGAGGGCTTCCCTGGTGGCACAGTGGTTAAGAATCTGCCTGCCAATGCAGGGGACATGGGTTCGAGCCCTAGTCCGGGAAGATCCCACATGCCGCAGAGCAACTAAGCCCATGCGCAACAACTACTGAGCCTGTGCTCTAGAGCCCGTGAGCCACAACTACTGAGCCCGTGTGCCACAGCTACTGAAGCCCGCATGCCTAGAGCCCATGCTCCGCAACAAGAGAAGCCACCGTAATGAGAAGCTTGTGCACTGCAACAAAAGAGTAGCCCCCGCTCGCCGCAACTAGAGAAAGCCCGTGCACAGCAACAAAGATCCAATGCAGCCAAAAATAAATAAATAAATAAATTTATTTTTAAAAAAACAAAAAACCATGGAGAATATAGCGAATATTCTGTAATAACTGTGAATGGAAAGTAAGCTTTAAAAATCATATAAAAATTTAAACATTAAAAAAATAAAAAAATTAAATTAATTCAAGGTTATAAAACAAAAGAGGTGAAATAACTGTTTTAGAGTTGGTTAGTGCAAGAGCTGGTTGGGAATCCAAGTTGTTCCGACTCCAGGTCCACATTCAGGACACCATTTTGCTTCTGACAACAGCCGCACGCTGCCCACCAGCACTGGCTTTGCCCAGGTACTTCCTTGGCCTCAGCCCTTTGATACCAACTCTCTGCTATAGAGCCCAGCTCAACTGCCCTAGAGATTTTGGAATCCCTAGACCTCTGTCAACTCTCCCCTCCCCAGGTCTTTTATTGTATTTTATTTTGTCCAGGGCAAGAGGGCGAGTGTGGGGGGAGTAGGAATTCTTCACCAAGTTTCTCTCATAGACACTCCGTCTATTCTCAAAGCTGCCAGAATTCCTCTTAGAGTCTCTTCAATGGGACTTTTGGGGAAACAAAAACAAAAATACAGGGAGCCATGCCACAAACCTCCTCTGAAGAAAAAAGCCCAGAATCAGCTCCCTTTTCAACTGGGGTGGGGGGGGGGGAAAGGAAAGGGAGAAAACTAAGAGGAAAAATCAATCTAAATTATACTTCCAAAAATGTATACTGCCACCTACAAAAGTGCTGAACATAGTGCAGTGACCTGCCCAGATTTGCTTTTTAGTACCATTGCTTTAGCTGTGGTGAAGAGACTAGGGTGGGATAAAAAGGAATATGAAGAGATCGGTGAGCAGATCACTGCAGTAATCTTGACAAGAGTAGATAGATGGCAAGCGGTTATAAAGAGCAATGGCAGTGGAGATGGAGAAACAGCAAACATATTTGAAAGGTAAAACCCAAAGACATCATTATGGAATGGTGGGCGTCAGAGAAGGAAGGTGTCAACAAAACACTCTTTCTATGTATGTGTGTTTAGATCTTTAGTCCTCACAGCAACCCTGATATAGAGATACTATTAAAGTAACTAAAGAATCTAGAGAATGTGTAAGAGTGGTGTTGTAATAAAGCACTATATTGTCTCAGCTATGAGTGACCAAAGCACTTCCCTCCATAACCCATCATCAAAAAGCAATATTCTTAGTCTTTGTTAGATAACAACAAATTCAGACCTATTAAGGAGAGACTTTATTATGAAAGAGATTATTGCAAGGTGGGAGGGGGAGGGACTGTTGTAGTGAGAGCACTGTGACCCTAAGATCTGCAAAAGTCTCAAGAGTTAGGCAAAGTGATAGTCATAAACAGGGTTGGGAAGAACCAAGTGTGGGGAGGCAGGGTGAAAGGGTGGTATGATCAGATAGTAGATTAGAGAATGTTTCACCCTGAGTCTGGTGCATTCTCAGAAGAGGCTGTGTGCCGACTTGAGTGAGGGGCAAGGTTCAGGCACTTAGGGGAAGGAGAGAAGTGCAAAATCATTTGCTAACAAGTATTTTGTTCCCATTGATCAATAGGGACAAGTAGTTCAGCTAAATACTTATGAGACGAAGAATGGGAATTTGAAGGGACTGTGTCTGGCCTTGTCATAGGTAAACAAATGGGGAATCCATGAGTCTTATCTAAGTCATAAGAAGAAAGGTGATATTTTGCAGTAAGACATTTTCCAGAACACAAAGGTAGAGGGGATTTCTTAACCATCACCGTTTTCCAGGATCAGTTAAAATTTAACATTGTCATCCTTTATGACTCTTAGTGTTGACACAGCTTAGCAGTTAGCTGGTGTGTGAAGACAAGGGTTAATACCTCTGCTCAAAAATATCAATTAGAAAAGTTTATATTGTGTGTTTATCAAGTGAGTTTTACAGTTCTCTTGGTATAGTTTGTCTACATTTCTAGTTAAGTTTTCTGTATATATTTTATGTCTTTTGCTATTATTAAAGAAACTTTAATGTTTTAAAATAGTTTCTATCTAGTTGTTGTCTGTATATATGAAAACCATAAAAATGGAAGTAGATAGACAAATTTGATCCACGTTAAAAAAATTCTTTTATATTTAAAAAAAATATCAATTAGGCACAGGCTCTGAATGCTCGCATTAGACAGTCATTCGACTAGGTTATGGTTTGACATTGTCTCTTAGACACTCCTTTTTAAATGCACATATTCTTGGAAAACTATTGAACTTAAAACTCTTGATTGTCTTTAATGGGATACCAGAAGGGAAAGAAGCAAAGATTTTCACAAGATCTACTTGGAGGTGAGCACATTCATTTTATTCATTTATTTGTTCATTCATGCAACAATATTTAATGACCCTCTACCACATGCCAGGTGCTTTCCTACACCACAGGGATTCAGCCATGAAAAACAATGCAACAATGAAAAAAACACCCTGCTCCCTTGGAGCCTTCAGCTAGTGGGAGAGCTAGTCAAGTATAAATACATGAATTACATAATTTCTTTTCATGATGAGAGTTATGAAGACAATAAAATAATGCTAAAGAAATAGACAATGATGGGTGAATGACTCCTATTTTGTATAGAAAAGTCCAAGGGGCTTCCCTGGTGGTACAGTGGTTAAGAATCGGCCTGCCAATGCAGGGGACACAGGTTCGAGCCCTGGTCCGGGAAGATCCCACATGCAGCAGAGCAACTAAGCTCGTGCGCCACAACTACTGAGCCTGCACTCTAGAGCCCATGAGCCACAACTACTGAGCCTGCATGCCACAACTACTGAAGCCCGCAAGCCTACAGCCTGTGCTCCACAACAGGAGAAGCCACCACAATGAGAAGCCCGCACACCACAGCGAAGAATAGCCCTCACTCGTTGCAACTAGATAAAGCCCATGTGCAGCAACAGAGACCCAATGCAGCCAAAAATAAATAAAATAAAATTAATTAATTTTTTAAAATAGTCTAAGAAGGCCACTCAGAAGAGAAATTTTAAACAGAGATCTGAATGGTAGGAAAGAGGAAGTCATGCAAAGATATGCAGAAGAATATCCAAGTAAAGTGTTGCCAAGACCAAGCTCGGACCGCTTGCCACACGAGAGGCCAATAAATTGAGAAACATGTTGTTGGGGCAAGGAATAGCGACTTTATTCAGAAAGCCAGCAGACCAAGAAGATGGTAGACTCATGTCTCAAAGAACCATCTTGCCTCAGTTAGAATTCAAGTTTCTTTTATACTAAAAGGGGAGGGAGTAAAGCCAAACATTTCCTGGTTCTGGTCACCCTCCAGAGGGGATGTCTTAATTTCATTCTTCCTGCAGTCATTCACATGTGGGCCTAGTCAGGATGTTTCCTGTGTGCTAAAGAATGGTATTTTAGCTTAATGCTCATTACCTGGGAGGCAGGGTTCCCAGAGATGGGCCATTATGTATAGTTTAAGCTTATAGGCAACATCCCTTTAGTGATTAACTTGTAATAGAGTACAAAGATTCTTCTCTATTACAAATCCCCACTGTCAATGTCCATTCCATAATCTTGTGGGGAAAGGGATGAAGACTGCTCTAGCTACTTCCTACTGAACAGGGGTGATGAATATTCCTTACAGCAGGGGTCCCCAACCCCCAGGTCACAGACCAGTACCGGTCCGTGGCCTGCTAGGAACCGGGCCGCACAGCAGGATGTGAGTAGCAGGCAAGCAAGCAAAGCTTCATCTGTATTTACAGCCGCTCCCCATCGCTCACATTACTGCCTGGGCTCTGCTTCCTGTCAGGTCAGCAGTGCCATTAGATTCTCATAGGAGTGCAAACCCTACTATGAACTGCGCATGCAAGGAATCTAGGTTGCGCACTCCTTATGAGAATGTAATGCCTGATGATCTGAGGTGGAGCTGAGGCAGTGATGTTACCACTGGGGAGCAGTTACAATTACAGATTGTCATTAGCAGAGAGGTTTGACTGCACAGAGACCATAATAAATCAATTGCTTGCAGACTCACATCAAAACCCTATCAGTGAGTGGCAAGTGGCAATTAAGCTGCATCTGGTGGCAGGTTTTATAGTGGCGAGTGAGTTGATGTACTTCAGTTGTACAGCTGCATCTGGTGGCAGCCTTTAAGTCAGAATCTGACACTTATTTTAGTCCACACATGGCCTGCCCATTATTTTATTTACCATTTCCATCTGCACCTCTTTCCTGCCCTGTGCACTGTCTCAGTCACAGTTTTGGTAAGTCCACAAGCTAATCCTAGCCAAAATGAGTAAAAAAACAAAAGGTGCTGGAGAGCTTCTTTGAAAACAGAGAAAGACTCAATGATGAGACAGCAGAAGACTCTAAGACTGCCAACAAAAAGAAAGCTGCATTTAAAAGAAAATACCAAAAAAATAAAAAATTAAAAAAAAAGTTTAACCCCACCCCCCACAAAAAGAAAGAAAATACCAAGGGACTTCCCTGTTGGTCCAGTGATAAAGAATCTACATTCCAATGCAAGGGATGTGGGTTCAGTCCTGGTCGGGGAACTAAGATCCCACATGCTATGGGGCAAAAACTCCATGCACCCCAACTACTGAGCTCACGCACACCAACTAGAGAGCCTGTGTGCCACAAACTACAGAGCCCACGTGCTCTGGAAGCCCCACGCCACAGCTACAGAGCCCACGTGCCCTGGAGCCTGCGTGCCACAACTAGAGAGAGAAAACCTGCACGCCACAACTAGGGAGAAGCCTATGCGCCGCTACTAGAGAGAAGCCCAAGCACCACAACTAGAGAGAAAACCAAGCAGACTGCACGCCGTGATGAAAAAAAAAGGTCCCACATGCCTCAACAAAGATCCTGTGTGCCGCAACTAAGACCTGACACAGCCAGAAAAAATAAGGAAAATAAATAAATATTTTTAAAAAATAAAAAGAAAAGAAAATACTAAGAGTCCTACCTAAATTACGGGTTCATTGCAACAGGTGATTCACATTCTCCAAGCCCGCTTTGAATAATACGTGGCGACCAGCTATCCAACGAAGCCATGAAACCTTCAAAACTGCTTCGCCACATGGAAACCAAGCACCCTGCATTAAAAGACAAGCCTCTGGAATTTTTCAAAAGAAAAAAAATGTTAACACAAAGAACAGAAGCAATTATTAAAGGCCACCACTTCATCAAATGTGTCTGCACTGAGAGCATGATTCTTAGTGGCTAACTGCATTGCTAAAGCTAAGAAGCCCTTTACTATTGGTGAAGAGTTGATCCTGCCTGCTGCTAAGGACATTTGTTGTGAACTTTTAGGAGAGGCTGCAGTTCAAAAGGCGGTACGTGTTCCTCTTTTGGCTAGCACCAGAACTAGAGGAATTGATGAAATAGCAGAGGATACTGAGGCACAGTTGTTAGAGAGGATTAATGAGTCACCGTGGTACGCAATCCAGGTTGACAAGTCTACCGATGTTGACAACAAGGCAACAGTGCTTGTTTTTGTGAGATATATTTTTCAGGACGATATGCATGAGGATATGTTATGTGCACTTTTGTTGCCAACCAACACCACAGCTGCAGAACTATTCAAGTCCTTGAATGATTACATATCAGGAAAACTGAATTGGTCATTTTGTGTCAGTATATGCATGGACGGAGCGGCTGCCATGACTGGACGGGTTTCTGGTCTCACTACTCGGGTCAAAGAGGTCGCTTCTGAATGTGACTCTACGCACTGTGTCATCCATAGAGAAATGCTGGCTAGCCGAAAAATGTCACCTGAACTTAACAGCATTTTGCAGGATGTGATTAAAATTATCAACCACATTAAAGAACTTGCCCTTAACTCACGTCTGTTTGCACAGCTCTGTGAGGAGATGGACATAGAGCACACACGTCTTCTCTTACACATAGAAGTGAGATGGCTTTCTAAAGGTAGATCACTGGCCAGAGTTTTTGAGTTATGAGAGCTGCTCTAGAGATTTCTTTTAGAAAGAGTCACCACTGGCAGCACATTTCAGTGACACAGAATGGGTCGCAAAACTTGCTTACTTGTGTGACATATTCAACCTGCTCAGCGAACTCAATCTGTCACTTCAGGGGAAAACGACAACTGTGTTCAAGTCGGCAGATAAAGTGGCTGCATTCAAAGCCCAACTAGAATTATGGGGACGACAGGTGAACATTGGGATTTTTGACATGTTTCAAACATTAGCAGAGATTTTGAAAGAGACTGAGCCAGGGCCTTCTTTCTCCCAGCTGATGCATGATCACCTATTTCAGCTTTCAAAAGAGTTTGAGCATTACTTCCCAAGAAGTAAGACCCCCAAACTGCGAAGGAATGGATCCACGACCCATTTGCGAATAAGCCAGGTGAATTGACTTTGTCCGTGCTAGAAAAGGATCAATTGCTTGAGATTGCAAATGACGGTGCCCTTAAAAGTATATTTGAGATAATTTCAAATCTCCATACATTCTGGATTAAAGTCAAGGCAGGATATCCTGAGATTGCCACAAAAGCCCTGAAAAGCCTGCTTCCATTTCCAACATCCTATCTTTGTGAAGCAGCGTTTTCTGCAGTGACAGCAACCAAAAGATTACAGAGTAGACAAGACAAACAAAACACTTCGGGTGTCAGTCTCCCATCACTCCCAGATGGGACCATCTACTTGCAGGAAAACAAGCTTGGGGCTCCCACTGATTCTGCATTATGGTGAGTTGTATAATTATTTCATTATATATTACAATGTAATAATAATAGAAATAAAGTGCACAATAAATGTAATGCGTTAGAATCATTCCGAAACCATCCTCCTCCCCAGTCCGTGGAAAAACTGTCTTCCACGAAACCAGTCCCTGGTGCCGAAAAGGTTGGGGACCGCTGCCTTAGAGACTTTAGTCAGTAGTAAAATCCGCTTTCCTTTTCTATCTACAGCTATTTGAACCTGATAAAAACCCTTAGCACTTTGTTGTCTAATTTGTAACTGAACTTGGGGTTTTAGTTCCAGTTCCCAATACATATAAGTGGCACAGGAATTTAGTATTTGGACAAAATTAAGCGAATAGGTTGATCTGACCCTTCTCCAGCTATAATGAAATCACCATTTACTTCAGTTGGATAGGCAGACCTGTTGGAGGCAAACTCATGTATATATACGTTATATATGTTATAATATATATATATATGTATGTATATATGTTATTATAGTGCCCAAAGTTTTAACAAAATTGTCAACTGCTAGGTCTTTTAGAGAATTTATAGATTCTCTTGCCTGGGCAGACACCTGGAGTGGCCTATCATACAATATTTCAAAGGGGCTTAATTTAAGCCTGCTCTGGGAGCCATAGATCTGTAACAGAACAACTGACAAGGCCTTATCCCAAGTTAAATTAGTATTCATTTTCTCAGTTTTTCTGTTGATTGTGGGGTCTCCAGGATGAATGTAATTCCAATGCCTTAATCCAAATCAGGGGATAACTTCCTTAAGACGGGCTTTAACCAATTAAAAGGTACTGATGTTAAAAACTTAAAACTGGCACACACAAAACAAATGGTCCACAAAACGTTCTCCTTTCCTTCTGAAGGCTTTACGATGCATTGTTATCATTAACCAGTCTTACTATTAAACTTAAATGACCAATTGAGACAAACAGTTGTGAGACCGTTACTCCACAACTGATTAACACCGGAGTGGCAGGTATTGGGGATAATATTCATTTAGCCTTCTGAGCTTTCTGGGCAAGGCAAACTTGGTGACTTTGCCAGCTCCAGTTGCCTTCTTGTCTACTGCTTTGAAGACACCCACAGCAACAGTCAGTCATGTCAAGAACAGAAAAACGACCCAGAAGAAAATAGTCAGAAACTCTCAACATACATGGGCTTTCCAGGAACCATACCAACAATGGCAGCATCAGCAGATTTCAAGAATTTGGGGTCATCTTTCAGCTTTATCCCAGGATGACGATCAATCTTCTTCAACTCAGCAAACTTGGCAAGCAATGTGAGCTGTGTGACAATCCAGCACAGGGACATATCCAGCACCGATTTGGCCTGGATGGTTCAAGATAGTCACCTGAGCTGTGAAGCCAGCTGCTTCCAACGGTGGGTCATTTTTGCTGTCACCAGCCATGTTGCCATGATGAACATCTTTGACAGGCACCTTCTTGACACTGAAGTCCACATTGTCCCCAGGAAGGGCTTTACTCAAAGCTTCATGGTGCATTTCAACAGACTTTACTTCAGTTGTAAAGTTGACTGGTACAAAGGTGACCACCATGCCAGGTTTTGAGAACACCAGCCTCCACTAGACCCACAGGGATAGTACCAATACCACCAATTATGTAGACACCCTGGAGGGGCAGACACAAGGGCTGGTCAATTGGACAAGTTGGTGGCAAGATGCAATAAAGAACTTCAAGCAGCATAATTCCACTGGCATTGTCATCTTTATGGGTGGCTTTCCATCCCTTGAACAAGGCATGTTAGCACTTGGCTCCAGCATGTCGTCACCATTCCAGCCAGAAATTGGCACAAATGCTGTCAGGGTTGTAACCAATTTTCTTAATGTAGGTGCTGACTTCCTTAACAATTCCCTGATATCTCTTCCAGCTGTAGAGTGGCTCAGTGGAACCCATTTTGTTGTTAACTCCATCAATTAGTTGTTTTACACCCAGAGTTTTAGCCAGAAGGGCACGCTCATGGATTTGCCCATTCTTGGAGATACCTACTTCAAATTCATCAACACCAGTAGCAACAATCAGGACAGCACAGTCAGCCTGAGATTTCCTTATAATCATGTTTTTGATCAAGTCTCTGTGTCCTGGGGCATCAGTGATGGTCACATAGTACTTGCTGGTCTCCAATTTCCAGAGGGAGATGTCAATGGTGAAACCATACTCATGTTCAGCTTCCAGTTTGTCCAAGACCCAGGCATACTCTTCAGAGTCTTTCTGCCCAGGTGGGATATGCTTCCACACATCCTGAAAAAAGTGTCCACAATCATTAACAGGTATCTGAAATTTCCTACAGCTCAAGACATTTGCATCCAGTCCTCAGTGGTGCAAGTTTCTCTGTATTGGGTCCCCATCTGGGGAGGTTCAACAGCAGCCTTTGCGTTATTTTTAGCACAAATCATGCAATTCTGAGTGACTCGCTGGATAGTCTTTTGTAGGTTAGGCCCCATGATATGTTTGAGTCCACTGTAAGGTGGCATCTCTCCCATAATGGGTACTACGATGAATGTGCTGCAGCACAGTGTCCCAGATCACCTCAGGGATCGAACCAACTGTGCACTACATTCCCAGCCTGGCAAGGTGTGATCTAAGTGAAATCAGCTCTTGGCTTCTTTGTCCTTTCTGAATACACTGGCTGGTATTTAGAAAAATCAATCTGTGGGAGAAGTGATCCTCTTGCCTCAGAGCGTATGGTTTTAGGTTAGGTGTCCCAGCATTCTCTTTTAATGGGATTCCTATTGGCCATGTGTTTTTGGCCTTCCCTGGGGTGCAGTTAGCACATACTCTGGTCTTCCCTTTTCCTAGACCTCTGGGGGAAAGAGCTCTGTCTCTTTTCCTGGGGTTTTCATGAGCATCACCTGTAGGCTTAAAGTGTGTTCTGGTGAGACTGATGTCAAGCTGTTCTAGTGAAAAACTTCAGGGTGAGGTCCATCAAACTGTTCATCAGCTCATTCCTCACTCAATTTCACCCAGGGCTCCTGTAGGGAATAGGCACCTCAAGTCCAAGGGAGCCCCTGGGCCTCTTCATTCAGAGTGTTTCTATCTTTCTACCATATATGAGAGGCTCTCATCTTTTATTGTTTTTCTTCTTATGTTTTAGACTAGGGCAATCTGTTTTCCAATGTTCTTCTTCCTTACAGTAAGTGCATTGTTCCTCTTCAGTGGTGGCTTCCCTCTCTTCAGGTCACTGGGAATCCAATGTCACTGCCAAAAAAGTGGCATTTCATTTCATTTTGCATCTTCTTTCTTCTGTTGTTGTTCCCTGCTCAACACTTTAAAAGCAAATCTGCCCATTGAGAAGGGTTCATTCCAAATGCATCATCTAATCTTTGCAACTTTCTCCTGATACCTGAGGCACTCTGCCCAAAATGATCAAATTTACCATTCTAATGTTTTCAGGGGCCCTGGAATCTGCATTAGTATAATGTCTGTAGGCCTGATAAATCTCTTCCAAAAATTTGGAGGTGTCTTCATTTGCTTTTTTGCTGAATTTCTTGAATTTTGTTCAAACTGTATTGCTTTGGTTCTCCTTTCAAAGCCCTGCCAAGATGCACCAAAAAACTGTGCCCTAATAAGTGTGTTTCTCCCTCATTGGGGTCCCAATTTGGTTCAGCTGTGGGTACTGCTAAGTAGGCTTCAAGTGCAGAAGATCCTCCTTGTAAAGGAGGGTTGCAATCTTTCCAATTAAGTCTGAGAAACCCAACTGGCTGGTCATCTGCATTTAAGCCCCCTATGAGATAAGGGCATAAGGGAAATTTCCCTGCCCTGGGAGTGACGCCTGGCCCAAACTGAGTGCCTGTCAGGTCTTAGATGGTGATATCAGACCAAGACCCTGTGCCCAAGGAACTAACACAGGTTTTCTAAGTGGTCCCTATAAGGAAGGGCAGTCCTGAGCCTCAGTGTCGGGACTGGAGACGGATAAGAATGAAAGGTGGAGGCAGGGGTGGATATATCGGAGTGACTGGAACAGCTAGTTCAGGTGGAGGAGTTAAAGTCTGAAGCAACATATCCTCACTCTCGTCCCCTTTTCTTATTTTCCCTGATGTGATAGCACAAATGCTTATACATAAAGAATTCCATCATTCTTCCCCTCTTCTTCACAGACTAGCCACCATAAAACCATAGATAGCAATTGATCACGTCCAACCATTAAAAGGATGCCTTTTTGCCTTGACATCTACCAACTGGGCTGAATTCTGGGCTGGGGCTTTTGGTGATTTTAGGAATCGAGTGGAACCTTTCTCTTCTCCCTGTAAATATCCCACAGACAGGTTTTTGGTTTTTTTTTTCTATTCCTTTCCTTCATTTGACATCAGTAAAAGTTTTAAATATCACAAAATTTATTTGGCTGTAAATGGAGAAACAGTACCCAACAAAATGAAACAAAAAACCCAAGGGATAACCAAAATCCTAAATAAACCCCCAAGTTTGGTCTCAGGGTTTTACATATGCCAACAACACAGGAGATCGCAAACAACATAATTGACACAGCAAGGGTAGCAGTACATGGTGCACAGGGTCCCAAAATAACCCTGCATAAACCCCTTGTGGAGATCCTGATAGGTACCGGACCACACATTTTTACAATAAAATAACATCTTCTCACTCATGGGTTCACGGCTATAATCAGATCACTTACCCAAAATGCAACTCAGAGGACTTTCTTTAGGGATAGTTGAAATATTCCCCATTTTAAAAGACAAATTCAAGATAAAACACAAATGGAACACACAAATGCTAGCATCCAAAGAAACAAACTAACCAGTTCACAAATCGGCTAAAGTCTAACAACTCTTTCCTATCACCAACAGGGTACCCCACTCAAATACAAAACAAATTGGCTTATTCCAGAGAAAAAGCCCCAAATGGAGAGGAAATAAAGTTCTGGCTGTACACACCAGAGTGACTTACCCTACTATATGGAGACCATTGGCTGCCAAATGTTGATTCCTTGATCCAACTGCCAAGCACTGGGGCAGCAGGTGTTGCTTCAGGGTATTTTGAAGGGCAGGTCCCCAGAATAAGTGGTCCCAGCAGCTGCTAGGGCCTAGCCCAAAAATTCCCAAGTGGAGCTGGCTGGCCATGAGCAGTAAGGCTCCTAGCTGGCTCCTCAAAATTTGTTACCAAGTCCAAGCTTGTACTGCTTGCTGCAATACAGGCCAATAAATCAAGAGAAGAGTTATTGGGGCAAAGAATATTGACTTTATTCAGAAAGCCAGCAGACCAAGAAGATGGTGGGCTAGTATCCGAAAGAACCATCTTACCTGAGTGAGATTTCAGGCTCCTTTTATACTAAAAGGGGAGGGAGTAAAGCCAAACATTTCCTGGTTCCGGTCAGCCTCCGGAGGGGATGTGTTAATTTCAGCCTTCCTGCAGTTATGCACAGGTGGACCTGGTCAGGATGTTTCCTGTGAGCTAAACAAAGGTATTTTAACTTAATGCTCATTACCTGGGTGGCAGGGTTCCCAGAGATAGGCCATTATGCATAATTTAAGCTCATAGGCAACATCCCCTTAGTGATTAACTTGTAATAGAATACAAAGAGTCTTCCCTATTAAAAGTCATAGACATGTGTAAGGGCCTTGAGGCACCAAGGGGCTGAGCAATTTGATGAAAAGCAGGAACACACGTGTGGGGAGCAGAGCAAGATAGGGAAATGGGGAAAGAGCGGTAGGTAGAAGTAGATCAAGAGCCTTTCTTTCTTTTTTTCTTCTAATCCTCACAATTACTCACTCTACATGTAGTGGAAAAATCTGAGATTCTGAAAGTTTCAGTGTATTTCCTAGGGTCATACAGCAAATAAGGGCAGAACTGCAATCTGATTGGTCAGTCTATCATTGCCAATTAGAAGGAACACGAAAAGGCAAGTAGAGTCCACTTGGCCAACTTCACATTCTTGCCTACAGCTTGCCTAAAGGTCCCTGTCCTATCAGTCTCAGGGTCATCAACATGCATTGTGATTTAACTATAACTTGGGCTCTTGAACTCATTTTTTAGACTCTAGGCCAATTTTCAGGAGCAGGGCTTAATAGTTTATAGTAGAACTTCTCACTCATAATCCTTTAGGGCTTCTGCAAGATTCGGTTTGGCTATTATAAAGGCTCCTCACGTTGGCTTGAGGCACAATCGTAAAATAAAGAATATCTCCCCTTTTTTGAGAAGTTCTTCCCACCCCTAGCAAGCCTGATCTTTCCCTCTGGGTACTCAACTTCCAAACCCAGCATGTCAGTCCTCTTGTCAATTATAGTAGAGGTTTACTCACACCTATGTGTCAACTAAAGTGTTAGCTAAATTGTATAAGAAGATTTAAGAAATACCAACCCAGCAGGCATTTACCTTCCAAAAGGGAACTCACTGAGACAGAAAGCCAAATTGTGTTTGACTACCTTATCTCTAAAATAAGGTCTTGGGGAATTATTGACTGTAATTTGACCAACCTCTTCACCAAGGAGATTTAGACAGAATTTTATTATTATTATTATTTTTAGCAACCACTCTTCCAGCCATATTTCCTACCACTCACCCCCCTGTTCTGGTACAAAACCTGGGCATGAGACCTAGCTTTGACACTTTATCACCGTGTGACCTTGGGTCAGTCACTGGTTATGTTAGTCCAGAACCCCCAGAAGCAGATGTCCACACAGGATTAAATGAGCAAGGATTGTGTCAGGGAAACATCTGTGAGAGAAAACAGGGGGAATGGGGAAGGCTGGAAGAGCTGTCAGACCACGGTGCAAACCTGACCCCTAGTGACAGATAGAAGGAGGGAAGGAAGTGATTGGCAGTCTAAGGAGAGCTCAGCAAGGCCGTCAGACATCCTCAAGTCAGTCAGCTGTCAGAGGAGTCCTGCGTCTCTCAGGAATGGATCTGCCAGTATCCCTGATGAACTGGCCACTGGCCACTGAGAAGCAGGGCTCTGGTGGAAGCAAACGCAAAAGCAGTTTTTTTACAACAAAGCTGGAGTTAGTTGGAGTTCTACAAGGTGCATTCTTGTGGCTTCCACACTGAACTTCTCTGAATCAGCTTCCTCGTCTTTCGAATGGGGTAGTACCAAAATCACATGTCAGTGAAATGCCAAGATATCTGCATTGTCTGTTAAAGATAACTCTACTATTTAATTTTTAATTTAATTTTTAACATCACTATTTAATTTTTCCTTACATAATTTTGCAAGGAAAGAAACAAACTTTTTCTAACTCCAAGAGAACATGATGGCCTTTTATAAGGTTAAGTATA
This sequence comes from Balaenoptera acutorostrata, assembly GCF_949987535.1. NCBI lineage: Eukaryota > Metazoa > Chordata > Mammalia > Artiodactyla > Balaenopteridae > Balaenoptera > Balaenoptera acutorostrata. Next base: position 148,133,791 of record NC_080064.1, read on the forward strand.
AGAAAATCAATTATTATGATAGGATTCATGAGTAAATGCAATCTTCTCAAACAATGAATATAATTTCTTAATTAAAACAAGTATCATAGACTCTAACTTAAGGATTACTGTAGTTAGAGTAGATGATTCCCGCAGGGATCTTCTTATAAACAAACCACACAATTTTATAATGACAAGGTATGGGATAAGTATAGATATGATAAGAAAGTTTCTTCACCCCTTCAGGCCCTGTGTTTATATATTCAAACTACCAGACTGGTGAATAGTCTCATCTTCTTTCTTATATTTAGTATAAAAAGGAAGTTAAGGTTACTTAGTGCTCTATATTCTGAAAGCACTGTGTTAATAGCTCAACTGTTCTAACTCCCTTAAAGTTCCTTCTGTTGGAGCCTGGGCCCTCTGGGTACATATTAATTTTAATCAAGACAGAAACAGATATTTTGGGCCTATCATAATTTATCTTCATAGTCTGTTTTCATAATTAAACGAAATCATACATGTAAAGCATTTAGAATAGCACCTGATGCATAGTAGGTACTTGGTTCCTTGTAGTTATTATGATGAGTTGTGTTACCCTTTTTCTGCAGCATCCATTGGCTTTTGCTGGTTCCTTTCCGGGATGTCATTTGGCTCCTTTTCTGCAAGTCCAAATCCTGCTTAAGTCCAGCACAAATGCTGCTGCCTATAGGAAGCCCTTCCCCATCTTTATCCCAAAGCACATTAGTAGACTTATATTACATGCTTTCCCCCTCCTTTATGTTACAGTTTTAAGTCTTATACCTTTTGTTGAACAGTAACCAGTAAGTGCTTTGAGGGAAGGATTTTTGTTTTATTTATTTTTATTTTCTCAGCGATGCCAGAGTAATTATTTCATAGAAGTTCAAGAAATGTTGATTCATTATAATCAAGAGGTAAAAAAATGTTGACGGAGGGCAATAGCACACAGGATGAGCATGAGCAAAGCAAGGAGGAGCAAGGGAGAAGTTCAATGATTGCTTGGGAAAGGGAAACGGCATTTGGAAGAAGAGAAGCTTTTGTGACTTTAGGCATCGTCCTCTTTCCTTCCTTTCCTCCAAAACTGATTAAAGTCCAACTATGTTCCAGGTGCTGAGGACGAAAAGAGGAAGAATACGGCTTCCCTGGTGGCTCAATGGTTAAGAATTTGCCTGCCAATGCAGGGGACATGGGTTCGAGCCCTGGTCCGGGAAGATCCCACATGCCGCGGAGCAACTAAGCCCGTGCGCCACAACTACTGAGCCTGCACTCTAGAGCCCGCGTGCCACAACTACTGAAGCCCGTGCGCCTAGAGCCCGTGCTCCGCAACAAGCGAAGCCACCGCAATGAGAAGCCCACACACCGCAGCGAAGAGTAGCCCCACTCGCTGCAACTAGAGAAAGCCTGTGCGCAGCAATGAAGACCCAACTCAGCCAAAAATAAATAAATTTATTTTTTAAAAAGGAAGAATATTAGCTACTGCTTATTGAGTTACATCTTGTATACCAAGCAACTTCCATAGATCTTCGTGTTGTTAGCATCCCAAGAAGAGCATTATTAAGTCACAACCGAGAAAGCTAAAGATGTGAAAAGTTCAAACATTTATCTATGGTGATACTGTCAGTAAGTGACAGAGCTGGGACTGAAGCCCAGGTTTGCCTCACTTGCCCGTGCTGTGCTGCTTTCCATGTTGATAGATGCTTAAGTACCAACTTGCTCCTCCCTGCCAGCAAATTATGCAGCTACTTATAAAAGAAAACTGAAAGTCAAGAATGGAAAAGAAATCACCAAGTTCATTTCAAAACATTCCATGTATTTCTGTTAAATCATTTGCTGCTAAAGGATCCTCGCATTTGCCAAACTCAGACAGCTTTGTACCTGGTTCCCTTTCTCTGGATTCTTCAATCAAAACAAATGATTTTGAAAATCTTCGACCAATAAAATGTTCAAAGACGATTCTGAAACCCATTGCCTCTGGGAATCTAGACTGGTTTTGCTTCTCTCTAATAGCCTGTGATTTGACAAAGCAGATGTTGGGGAGCCAAGAGAAGATGAAAATCTTTGGGATTTGGGTGTGTTCAGAAAAACACATTTGCAGCAGACTGAGATTGTCTCAGTTTATGTCATTGGGTTGGGTCTGACTATGGGCCAACGCCTTTCACTGGCTCACTAGTGTGTTGGGTTTCCAATCCCTGAATGTCTCAGGACAGTGAAATCCTGGTGGAAAAAAGGAGAAAGCTCCCTGGAGCTTCACTGTACAAAGAACAAAACAGGGACGTGAAGGAGAGCCAGAAATCCATGACTCGTCCAGAGAAGACCAAAATATGCCTCAACATTCAGAATGTATTACCTCAGTCTAATCATCTCATGAAGCAAATATTGAGCTACGTGGGGGAAGGAAGGGATGGGCTACAAAGAGAATGGAAAGCAAGAGTCTGTGCTCTTCTATAAAGGGACATGGTTATCCTTGTAAAGTAAATGCTACATGGCTGCTCTCATGCAGCTGAAGGATATTTATACGTGACCAACAGGGCTTTCTCCTCGGGAGGAACAAAGAACAATTAAAAATGTCCCTAATTGCAGTTTCATTGCTCCTTTTTGCAGCTCTTAAAACAAATATGACAACATCCCAGAAACATAACACGGTGGAAAAAGTGACTTGGGGTAAAGACAAACCAGCAACTAAATCTGACTTTGACATTAAGTTTGTCCTTGGACAGGCAAGCTAATCTCTCTGATGCTCAGGTTCTGCTGGTGTAAAATGGTGAATATAATACCTAGCTTGAAGGATTATTATGAGGAGTAAAGAAAACAATGTAGTAAAATGTTCTGGCACAGTACCTATGACATAATAGGTATTTAATAGAACTTTTATATGGTCATAATCAATGATGAAGTAAAAGCAAATATCAATTTTTTTTCTATCTGACACCAAATGATAAGTCTGATGTATTTTCAACGAACTTGGGAAATTGTTCAATTGATTGAAATGATCAAATTCATCAGTTGCTTTGCTATTCTTTTTTTTTTTTTATTTATGGCTGTGTTGGGTCTTCGTTTCTGTGCGAGGGCTTTCTCTAGTTGCGGCAAGTGGGGGCCACTCTTCGTCGCGGTGTGTGGGCCTCTCACTATTGCGGCCTCTCTTGTTGTGCAGCACAGGCTCCAGACACGCAGGCTCAGCAATTGTGGCTCACGGGCCTAGTTGCTCCGCGGCATGTGGGATCTTCCCAGACCAGGGCTCGAACCCGTGTCCCCTGCATTGGCAGGCAGATTCTCAACCACTGTGCCACCAGGGAAGCCCTGCTTTGCTATTCTGACCCAGCTGCTATGGTTTGAATGTTTGTGTCCATCCCCACCCCAAATGTATATGTTGAAATCTTAATACCCAATATGCTGGTATTAAGAGGTAGGGCCTTTGAAAGGTGATTAGGTCATGAGAGTGGAGCCCTCATTAAAGGGACGAGTACTCTTATAAAAGAGACCCACAGAGCTCTCAAGACCCTTCTGCCATGTGAGGATACAATGAGAAGTCTGAGACTGGACAGACGATCCATATCCAATCATGCCAGCACCCTGATCTCAGACTTCCAGCCTCCAGAACTGTGAGAAATCAATTTCTGTTGTCTATCAACTACCTAGTCTGTGGCATTTTGTTATAGCAGCCCAAATGGAATAAGACACTGGCCTTTTAGTTACTTTGTCTGCATTCTTCCTTGATGCTTTTTTTTTTTAATTTAAAAAATGTTTAGGTAAAAATAAGAGAAATAATACACTTTACAATTCCTTCCAGTCACATCCCTCTGCCTTCTAATATCCATAGTTTTGACAGCATCCAGGAGGAGCTTCAGGGCATCTTTAAAATAATGTACTCTCCCTCAGCCTCATCCCCCAGCCCATCCCCTCCATTGCCCTGTTATAACTCATGATAGTCTTGTACCCTAGTATAGTTGGATTTCCTCACACTCAGCTCAGGAGGATTTGAAAGATGTTACTGCCATGCTAGTAAACCAGCTACTTTACAGAATTCTGTCCTAAGACTGGCAGACAAAACTGATGAAAAATCGCAGAAAACTGGAGGTGACATATCACACAGGATAAAAAAGTTAGTCGACATCCATGAGTCTAATGTTTTTGAAAAGCTGCTGTGGTAGGTGGAAAAATGACCCCCAAAATGCCCATGTCCTAATCCCCTGGAACTTGTGAATATTTAACCTTACCTGTGAATATACCTTATGTAAGAAACTTTACAGATGTGATTAAGTTAAGAATCATGAGATAGGGAGATTATCCTGGATTATCCAGGTTGGCTAACTATAAACACAAAATCTTTAAAACAGGGAGGCAGAAACAGTTGGAGATTGAAACATACAATGCTGATGACTTTGAAGATGGAAGAAGAGGCCAAGAGCCAAGGAAAGTAGGAAGCTTCTAGAAGCTGGAAAAGGCAAGGGAACGATTTTTCCCCTAGAGACTCCAGAATGAATGCAGGCCTGAAAATGCCTGAATTTTAGCCCATTGAAACCCATTTCAGATTTCTGACCTCCAAAGCTGTCAGATAATAAATTTGTGTTATTTTAAGCCACTCAATTTACAGTAATTTGTTATAGAACCAATAGGAAACTAATACAGCTACTAGATTTCATATTTTCAGCATAAAATGAATGCCTCTATAGGGGTGTCAAATTTAGCACATAAAAATACAGAGTACACCGTTAAGTTTTTTTTTAAATTAATTAATTAATTAATTTACTTATGCCTGCGTTGGGTCTTCGTTGCTGCGTGCAGGCTTTCTTTTTAGTTGCAGCGAGCGGGGGCTACTCTTTGTTGCAGTGTGCAGGCCTCTCATTGCGGTGGCTTTTCTTGTTGCAGAGCACGGGCTCTAGGTGCATGAGCTTCAGTAGTTGGGGCTCATGGGCTCTAGAGCTCAGGCTCAGTAGTTGTGGCACACAGGCTTAGTTGCTCCGCGGCATGTGGGATCTTCCCAGACCAGGGCTCGAACCCATGTCCCCTGCATTGGCAGGCAGATTCCTAACCACGGTGCCACTGGGGAAGCCCCTACACTGTTAAATTTAAATTTCAGATAAACAACATGTAATATTTTAGTATAAATATGTCCCATTCAATATTTGGGACATACTAAAAACATTCTTTTTTTTTTATCTGAAATTTGTTTTGTTGAGCATCCTGTATTTTACCTTTGTAACCCTAGGTCTATAAGTTAACTATCCTCTAGGGTAAGAATATGTTTTCATCTTAAGCTTACTTCCATGTTTTGAGGTCTCAGTTCACCTAGATTTGATTAAGTTAAAATTTATCTCATCTAGTTTCATTAAAATATTACAGGTTAGGGCTATATGTTTTTTCCATATTTTTATAAAGAAATTCCAATTATATTCACATGGAAAATTCTTGGTGCCTAACACCTGGAATCTAGACCTTATCAGAAAAACACATTTTTTTTTTTTTTTTTAGTGTGAGGTGCCTATGGAAGAGGGCAACTAGAATTGAAATATGCTAAGTGTGAACTGTGGTTTCATGACAGACAAGAATAATGCACTCTCTTATGTTTTTAGTACATGTGATGTCTCTCCTTAGATGTCTCATAGACACCTCAAATAAGTCCACAATTAAGCTCATTGTCTCTGCTTCCCACCTCTCCCAGATCTACCTCCTTTCTTCCCTATTTTGAGGGAATGGCATCACCATCCACCCATTTACCCAAGTTATTCTGGAGCCTTACCTGTCTTACTATCTCACCAGCACATTTTGTAACACTATATTCTTAATATTTCTCAAATACATATCTTCCATTCCATCCCCACCACCATTGTCCTGGGTTAGGCTTGTGTTTATCATTTCCTACCTGGGCTTTTTGCCTCCAGTCTCCCTCTGGGGTGAGACATCTAGGCTGATCCATTATCCACACCCACACTCTTTCCTGAGTGACCTTCCTGAAACAGATCTGATCATTTCACTCGCCTGATGTACAGCTTGAAATGGCTCCCCAGTGCCTTCATTATACATTCCAAACCCTAATTATGGGACAAAAGATGTTTCTTGTCCCAACTCTTGTCCTGTTTCTCTCTGTTTGTCTCTCTCCACCATTGCATTCGTATCACAGGTTTTGGTTAAATAGAAATACTTCACTGAACCCCACTCCTTTCATCACATCTCCATTCCTTTGCATATTCTATTACCACTGCAGAGAATGTCCTTGCTTCACTTATTTATTTAGCTAACTGCCATTCATAATCAAAATTTAATTCAGGTTTTTTCTCTTTCCCGGTAGCCTTCCCTGCTTCCCCTCTGAAATTTGAGTTTAAATCTTCTTCACTCAAAAATCTAAGATCAAGAGGACCTTCAACATGGTGGAGGAATAAGACATGGATATAATCTTCCTCCCTACAAATACATCAGAAATACATCTACATGTGGAACAACTCCTACAGAACACCTACTGAACACTGGCAGAAGACCTCAGACTTCCCAAAAGGCAAGAAACTCGCCACGTACCTGGGTAGGGCAAAAGAAAAAAGAAAAAACAGAGACAAAAGAATAGGGACGGGACCTGCACCTCTGGGAGGGAGCTGTGAAGGAGGAAAAGTTTCCACACACTAGGAAGCCCCTTCACTGGCGGGGACGGGGGTGGGGTGGGGGGAAGGTTTGGAGCCATGGAGGAGAGCGCAGCCACAGGGGTGTGGAGGGCAAAGCGGAGAGATTCCCTCACAGAGGATCGGTGCCGACCAGCACTCACCAGCCCGAGAGGCTTGTCTGCTCACCCGCTGGAGGGGGCGGGGACTGGGAGCTGAGGCTCGGGCTTCGGTCGGATCGCAGGGAGAGGACTGGGGTTGGCTGCGTGAACACAGCCTGAAGGGGGCCAGTGCACCACAGCTAGCTGGGAGGGAGTCCGGGAAAAAGTCTGGACCTGCCTAAGAGGCAAGAGACCATTGTTTCGGGGTGCGCAAGGAGAGGGGATTCAGAGCACCGCCTAAACGAGCTCCAGAGACAGGCACGAGCCGCGGCTATCAGCACGGACCCCAGAGACTGGCATGAGACGCTAAGGCTGCTGCTGCAGCCACCAAGAAGCCTGTGTGCACAGGCTGTGTGACCTGTGTGATCTGTGAGCACAGGTCACTCTCCACACCACCCCTCCTGGGAGCCTGTGCAGCCCGCCACTGCCAGGCTCCCGTGATCCGGGGACAACTTCCCCAGGAGAACGCACAGCACGCCTCAGGCTGCTGCAATGTCACGCCGGCCTCTGCCGCTGCAGGCTCGCCCCGCCTCCGTACCTCTCCTTCGCCCCGGCCTGAGTGAGCCAGAGCCCCCGAAGCAGCTGCTCCTTTAACCCCATCCTGCCTGAGCAGGAACAGAGGCCCTCAGGCGACCTACATGCAGAGGCGGGTCCAAATCCAAAGCTGAACCCCAGGAGCTGTGCGAACAGGGAAGAGAAAGGGAAATCTCTCCCAGCAGCCTCAGAAGCAGCAGATTAAATCTCCACAATCAACTTGATGTGCCTGCATCTGTGGAATACCTGAATAGACAGCGAATCATCTCAAAATTAAGGCAGTGGACTTTGGGAGCAACTGTAGACTTGGGGTTTGCTGTATGCGACTGACTAGTTTCAGATTTGTATGTTTATCTTAGTTTAGTATTTAGAGTTTATTATCAATGGTAGATTTCTTTATTGAATTGGTTGCTCTCTTCCTTTATATATATATATATATATATATATATATATATATATACTTTTTTTTTCCTTCTCTCTTTTTTGCAGGGTGTATGTATATGCGTCTTTGTGTGATTTTGTCTGTATAGGTTTGCTTTTACCATTTGTCCTAGGGTCCCATCTGTCCATTTCTTTTTAGTATACTTTTTAGCACTTGTTATCATTGGTGGATTTGTTTATTGGTTTGGTTGCTCCTTTTTTTTCTTTTAATTACTTTTTAATATTTTATTTTAATAATGTTTTAAATTTTTAATTTTAATAACTTTATTTTATATTTTTCTTTTTTTTTTCTTTTCTCCCTTTTCTTCTGAACCATGTGGATGACAGGGTCTTGGTTCTCTGGCCAGGTGTCAGGCCTGAGCCTCTGAGGTGGGAGAGCCAATTTCAGAACATTGATCCACCAGACACCTCCCGGCCCCTCGTAATATCAATCAGCGAGAGCTCTCCCAGATATCTCCATCTTAACACTAACACCCAGCTCCACTCAACAACCAGCAAGCTCCAGTGCTAGACACCCCATGCCAAACAACTAGCAAGACAGGAACACAGCCCCACCCATTAGCAGAGAGGCTGACTAAAATCATAATAAGTTCACAGACACCCCAAAACACACCACAGGATGTGGTCCTGCCCACCAGAAAGACAAGATCCAGCCTCATCCATCAGAAGACAGGCATCAGTCCCCTCCACCAGGAAGCCTACACAACCCACTGAACTGACCTTACCCACTGGGGGCAGACACCATATAAAATGGGAACTACGAACTTGCAGCCTATGAAAAGAAGAACCCAAACACAGTAAATTAAGCAAAATGAGAAGACAGAGAAATACACAGCAGATGAAGAAGAAAGGTAAAAACCCACCAGACCAAACAAATGAAGAGGAAATAGGCAGTCTACCTGAAAAAGAATTCAGAGTAATGATAGTAAAGATGATCCAAAATCTTGGAAATAGAAAGGAGAAAATACAAGAAACGTTTTAAAAGGACCTAGAAGAACTAAAGAGCAAACAAACAATGATGAACAACATAATAAATGAAATTAAAAATTCTCTAGGAGGAATCAATAGCAGAATAACTGAGGCAGAAGAATGGATAAGTGACCTGGAAGATAAAATAGTGGAAATAACTACCACAGAGCAGAATAAAGAAAAAAGAATGAAAAGAATTGAGGACAGTCTCAGAGACATCTACGACAACATTAAATGTACCAACATTAGAATTATAGTGGTCCCAGAAGAAGAAGAGAAAAAGAAAGGGACTGAGAAAATATTTGAAGAGATGATAGTTGAAAACTTCCCTAGTATGGGAAAGGAAATAGTCAATCAAGTCTAGGAAGTGCAGAAAGTCCCATACAGGAAAAATCCAAGGAGAAACACACCAAGACACATATTAATCAAACTATCAAAAATAAATGCAAAGAAAAAATATTAAAAGGAGCAAGGGAAAAGCAACAAATCACATACAAGGGAATCCCCATAAGGTTTACAGCTGATCTTTCAGCAGAAACTCTGCAAGCCAAAAGGGTATGGCAGGACATATATAAAGTGATGAAAGGGAAAAACCTACAACCAAGATTACTCTACCCAGCAAGGATCTCATTCAGATTAGACAGAGAAATTAAAACCTTTACAGACAAGCAAAAGCTAAGAGAAGTCAGCACCACCAAACCAGCTTTACAACAAATGCTAAAGGAACTTCTCTAGGCAGGAAACACAAGAGAAGGAAAAGGCCTACAATAACAAACCCAAAACAGTTAAGAAAATGGTAATAGGAACATACATATTGATAACTACCTTAAATGTAAATGGATTAACTGCTCCAACCAAAAGACATAGACTGGCTGAATGGATACAAAAACAAGACCCATATATATGCTGCCTACAAGAGATCCACTTCAGACCAAGGGACACGTACAGACTGAAAGTGAGGGGATGGAAAAAGATATTCTATGCAAATGGAAATCAAAAGAAAGCTGGAGTAGCAATTCTCATATCAGACAGAATAGACTTTAAAATAAAGACAATTACAAGAAACAAAGAAGGACACTACATAATGATCAAGGGATCAATCCAAGAAGAAGATATAACAATTGTAAATATTTATGCACCCAATATGGGAGCACCTCAATATATAAGGCAAATGCTAAGAGCCATAAAAGGGGAAATCCACGGTAACACAATCATAATAGGGGACTTTACACCCCACTTTCATCAATGGACAGATCATCAAAAATGAAAATAAATAAGGAAACACAAGCTTTAAATGACACATTAAACAAGATGGACTTAATTGATATTTATAGGACATTCCATCCAAAAACAACAGAATACATTTTCTTCGCAAGTGCTCATGAAACATTCTCCAGGGTGGATCATATCTTGGGTCACAAATCAAGCCTTGGTAAATTTAAGAAAATTGAAATCATATCAAGTATCTTTTCTGACTATAATGCTATAAGACTAGATATCAATTACAGGAAAAAAACTGTAAAAAATACAAATACATGGAGGCTAAACAATACACTACTAAATAACCAAGAGATAGCTGAAGAAATCAAAGAGGAAATCAAAAAAATACGTAGAAAAAAGGACAATGAAAACACAATGACCCAAAACCTAAAGGTTTCAGCAAAAGCAGTTCTAAGAGGGAAGTTTATAGCAATACAATCCTACCTCAAGAAACAAGAAAAATCTCAAATAAACAACCTAACCTTACACCTAAAGCAATTAGAGAAAGAACAAAAACCCCTCAAAGTTAGCAGAAGGAAAGAAATCATAAAAATCAGATCAGAAATAAATGGAAAAGAAATGAAGGAAACAATAGCAAAGATCAATAAAACTAAAAGCTGGTTCTTTGAGAAGATAAACAAAATTGATAAATCATTAGCCAGACTCATCAAGAAAAAAAGGGAAACACTCAAATCAACAGAATTAGTAATGAAAAAGGAGAAGTAACAACTGACACTGCAGAAATACAAAGGAACATGAGAGATTACTCCAAGCAACTATATGTGAATAAAATGGACAACCTGGAAGAAATGGACAAATTCTTAGAAAAGCAAAACCTTTTGAGACTGAACCAGGAAGAAATAGAAAATATAAACAAACCAATCACAAGAATTGAAATTGAAACTGTGATTAAAAATCTTCTAACAAACAAAAGCTCAGAACCAGATGGCTTCACAGATGAATTCTATCAAACATTTAGAGAAGAGCTAACACTTATCCTTCTCAAACTCTTCCAAAATATAACAGAGGGAGGAACACTCCCAAACTCATTCTATGAGGTCACCATCACCCTGATACCAAAACCAGACAAAGATGTCACAAAGAAAGAAAACTACAGGCCAATATCACTGATGAACATAGATGCAAAAATACTCAACAAAATACTAGCAAACAGAACCCAACAGCACATTAAAAGGATCATACACCATGATCAAGTGGGGTTTATCGCAGGAATGCAAGGATTCTTCAATATATGCAAATCAATCAATGTGATACACCATATTAACAAATTGAAGGATAAAAACCATATGATCATCTCAATGATGCAGAAAAGATTTTGACAAAATTCAACACCCATTTATGATAAAAACCCTCCAGAAAGTTGGCATAGAGGGAACTTACCTCAACATAATAAAGGTCATATATGACAAACCCACAGCCAACATCATTCTCCATGGTGAAAAATTGAACCCATTTCCACCAAGATCAGGAACAAGACAAGGTTGCCCACTTTCACCACTATTATTCAACATAGTTTTGGAAGTTTTAGCCACAGGAATCAGAGAAGAAAAAGAAATAAAAGGAATCCAAATAGGAAAAGAAGTAAAATTGTCACTGTTTGCAGATGACATGACACTATACATAGAGAATCCTAGAGACACTACCAGAAAACTACTAGAGCTAATCAATAAATTTGGTAAAGTAGCAGGATACAAAATTAATGCACAGAAATCTCTTGCATTCCTATACACTAATGATGAAAAATCTGAAAAAGATATTAAGGAAACACTCCCATTTACCACTGCAACAAAAAGAATAAAATACCTAGGAATAAACGTACTTAAAGAAACAAAAGACCCGTATGCAGAAAACTATAAGACACTGATGAAAGAAATTACACAACATAAAAGGCCCCGAAACATAAAAGACCCTGAATAGCCAAAGAAATCTTGAGAAAGAAAATGGAGCTGGAGGAATCAGGCTCCCTGACTTCAGACCATACTACAAAGCTACAGTAATCAAGACAGTATGGTACTGGCACAAAAACAGAAATATAGATCGATGGAACAGGATCGAAAGCCCAGAGATAAACCCATGCACATATGGTAATCTTGTGTTTGATAAAGGAATCAAGAATATACAATGTAGTAAAGACAGCCTCTTCAATAACTGGTGCTGGGAAAACTGGACAGCTACTTGTAAAAGAATGAAATTAGAACACTTCCTAACACCATACACAAAAATAAACTCAAAACTGATTACAGACCTAAATGTAAGGCCAGACACTATCAAACTCTTAGAGGAAAACATAGGCAGAACACTCTATGACATAAATCACAGCAAGATCCTTTTTGACCCAACTCCTAGAGAAATGGAATTAAAAACAAAAATAAACACATGGGACCTAATGAAACTTCAAAGCTTTTGCAAAGCAAAGGAAACCATAAACAAGATGAAACGACAACCCTCAGAATGGGAGAAAATATTTGCAAATGAAGAAACTGACAAAGGATTAATCTCCAAAATATACAAGCAGCTCATGCAGCTCAATATCAAAAAAACAAACAACTCAATCCAAAAATGGCCAGAAGATCTAAATAGACATTTCTCCATAGAGGATATACAGATTGCCAACAAACACATGAAAGGATGGTCAACATCACTAATCATTAGAGAAATGCAAATCAAAACTACAGTGAGGTATCACCTCACACCAGTCAAAATGGCCATCATCAAAAAGTCTACAAACAATAAATGCTGGAGAGGGTGTGGAGAAAAGGGGACCCTCTTGTACTGTTGGTGGGAATGTAAATTGATACAGCCACTCTGGAGAACAGTATGGAGGTTCTTTAACAAACTAAAAATAGAGCTACCATATGACCCAGCAATCCCACTAGTGGGCATATGCCCTGAGAATACCATAATTCATACAGAGTCATCTACCACAATGTTCATTGCAGCACTATTTACAATAGCCATGACATGGAAGCAACCTAAGTGTCCATCGACAGATGAATGGATAAAGAAGATGTGACACATATATACAATGGAATATTACTCAGCCATAAAAAGAAACAAAATTGAGTTATTTGTATTGAGGTGGATGGACTTAGAGTCAGTCATACAGAGTGAAGCAAGTCAGAAAGAGAAAAACAAATACCGTATGCTAACACATATATATGTGGAATCTAAAATAAAGGAAAAGAAAAAAATGGTTCTGAAGAACCTAGGGTCAGCACAGGAATAAAGACACACACATAGAGAATGGACTTGAGGACACGGGGAGGGGGAAGCATAAGTTGGGATGAAGTGAGAGAGTGGCGTGGACATATATACACTACCAAATGTAAAATAGATAGCTAATGGGAAGCAGCCGGATAGCACAGGGAGATCAGTTTGGTGCTTTGTGACCACCTAGAGGGGTGTGATAGGGAGGGTGGGAGGGAGATGTAAGAGGGAGGGTATATGGGGATGTATGGATACGTAGAGCTGATTCACTTTGTGATACAGCAGAAACTAACACACCATTGTAAAGCAATTATACTCCAATAAAGATGTTAAAAATAAATAAATAAATAAAGACTATTGGGGGAAAATAAATAAATAATTGATTAATTAAATAAGACTGTTGGGAATAGATAATTGGTCAAAGTGATAGATAATATTTAATGGAAGTTTTTTTGAGAATAATTAGTTTTTGCGTGAAGATATATTAAACTTTAGTTCTAAAAAAAGAATTTATGGATTGAATTTAGCTTATTTGTTGTAAACTTGAATAGTTTTGTTGTTGTTAATGAAAGGACTATTTTCTTAGAAAATTGAAATAATTGATTTTATAACAGTGAATTATAAACTGGAGCTACATCTAGAAAAATCAACACAGAATTATCTTGAAGTTTCAAGGGGAAAAAAGTGGTTGACTGGAACTTCACTTATGTTTTTGAGCAAAACAATGTTGAAAGAAACACATTCTGAATAGAAAACTTTATCAGGCTCTTTCATATCTCAAGCGTAATTGTAACTTGATAGAGAATGTTCCATTTGTCTGCATTTGTTTAGGTGATATTACACTAAAAGGCAGTATTTGGATTGTAGAATGTAGCTAGTGAGAGCATAAGCAATATAAATTTAAGAAGAAATTAGCTTTTCCATATGAAATAAAATAAAGGATCAAATAAATTCAAAAAAAAGTCTAAGATCTTTTAAATCAACTTTGGTAATTGGTAGTCAGTCATCTCATCACAGCAACACTGCTTCCATAGTTTATGTTCATGACCTCTACTTCAACAGTGTAGTTAGGGATCACATTATAAATTTGTGGTTTATCAAAGAACATAATTTCTTCTGCATTTCCTATGGACTAAATTCATAATTTTCTCTTCTTTAATGAATTAAATATCATGCAATTTAAAAACTCCTACTGAAAGTCGGAAGGTTTTGACAAATATGAGCACCTGAGTAATACTTCTTCACTATACATTAATCGATCACACAAAATCTTCCCAATTTTGCATAATCTATAATCTGTTCTAGGATATTTAGCAGTTCACACTTTCAGTAATTAAATATTTTGGCTTCAGTGGGCAACCTTCTGGATATATAATACTTTCTCATTTTAATATTGCATCATAAGTTAGTTTTTGTTTTAAGTTCAAGTAAAATTCAGGATTTAAATTAAAATTCAAACCAGAGATTGTGCTACCAGTATAAACAATTTACGCAAGATTACAATGCAGTAAACTGATAGATTTGATAAGAAGCTGTTTGTACACTCAGAACTATATCACACCTTATTCACTGCCTAATGCCTAGAAAGTTTCACTGATATCAATTATAAGATACTTTTATACTTTAGAAACATTAAAATGTAAAAAGAGATACACGTTATAGACTCAAGGAACACAGTTTTATTTGTATTTCTTTCTTTCCCATTAAACTATGTTTTCCTATTTACATGTTTTGTGTCTTTATCCTCATATCCTCAGGTATTTGATGAATATTGAAAATGAACAAATGAATGAATGAATGACAATGTTCAGGAAATCTATAACATTTAAATCTCTGCTATACCCAGTACTTCCCTTTGAGGAAATCATTGAGAGGCAATTTTTTATACAGATGGTCTTGTGCTCTGCTAACTGGTAGCGTTAATGATTGGTGCTAACACCCAAGGAAGTTCAATAAGCCATGAGGTAACAGCGAAGGAAACATAGCCCAATACTGGGTGGGAACAAGTATCGATGACTCAATGAGACCCTTTCTTCAGTGCATTCAGAAAAAGCAGTGGGAATGATAGACTTCCACTCATCAGGGGAACAGAAGATGGCTGGATCAGTAGACATGCCATTTTATCTTCAATGGTGATGGACCATCATTCCAGTTCTTTAGGAGTCCTGCTGTATTTTCCATCCTGTCACAGAGAGAGACACCAAAAGTTTGTGCTGTTTCTGAGATAGTTTCCAGTCTTCCTTATTTGGTCTTCTATCTTTAAGAAGTAAACATAATTCTAACTTCAGGTAATATATAATCTTTACTTCATTTTTCTGTTGTAGATTAAATTATTAACAAGCATATGTTTGCTCTCTCTTCTCCCCATCTCCATGAGAGGAGTACACTTCCTTACTCCATAGATGTTGGGATTGGTTATATGACTTGCTTTGACCAATGAAATATGAGGGAAGTGAAACTGGGCCAGGTTTGAATCTAGGCCTTAAGAAAAATCATATGTTTCTGTTCACTCCTTTTGCATTTCTGCCTTTCTCCATGAGGAGAACATGTTGCTGGCCCAAAGAAGGATGAGGGACACATGCAACAGACCTGTATCCAACCCACAGAATAGAGCCAAGACTAGCCTAGGTCAGATAAAGTCAGCCCACCTGCCAACACATAATAGAGAAAAGCTCGTGTGTTAAGTGACTGACATTTTGTGGTGGTTTGTTGTGAAGCTATAGCTAAAACATCCCCTGAATCAGATTAACGTCTTCCTTTTCCCTGAATGGAGAAAATGTCAAACTGAGTCATTACTGATGTCACCTTCACAAAGATCTCAGGGGTCTTACATACAGTACAGAGCATTAGGGACTCTGATTATTAGTCCACATAAGTTACTGCTAGTAAACAATTGTCTATGAAAGCATGGTCCCTCAAAGGTGGGTGACTTCACTGGTCCAATGCCTTATTTATGGGCTAGGATCTTTATCAAGGTTGAAACCCTGACTCCTGGGGTCCAACCTCCTTAGGTATGGTAGAGATTGACGATATTCTCCTTTTCCTCCTGGGAGCACAAATAGGTTATTTTCCTCCAAACTCTGTTAAAATTATATGTAGCCATGTAACCAAATTCCAGCCAAGTGGAAGTGATATATGGGCAGACCTCATTTTATTGCACTTTGCTTTATTGCACCTCACAGATATTGCATTTTTTACATGTAACTCCCATGAGAGCTTCCATATTCTTTTCCTTTAATGGCTGGATGGGAATGAATATAGCCCTCAGGACAACCTTGGAGGTCAAATGGTAAAGATGTTGAATCCATAAAGTGGAAGAAACCTGTGTACCCTGATCACCCCTTTGAGAAGAGTTGTTTGATCAGTAGGGTAACCAACTTGTTCTAGTTTGCCCAGATCATTCCCAGTTTTAACACTGACAATCTCTCATCTCTGGATCCCCCTCCATCATAGGTAAACCAGGACAGTTGGTCACTTTACCAACCAGGAGCCTCTTCACTGGCATGTTACCTAAGCTAGAGATAAGCTTTTATTGTGATAAGCCACTGAAATGTGGGGATTTATTTGTTACAGCAGCTAGTGTTACTGAGACCAACATGTCAACATGCATGGTGGTGTGTCATATTTAGTAATTTGGAAGAAAGTAAGGACAAAGACATGTAAAATCCTTATAACTGCTTAGCATGTCTGAAATTTTGCCCAACTTTTTAACTTGAGTTTTATTAAATCATGGTTCTGATGTTGTATCTATACTGGGTGAGTCATGATTTATAGGTGTAACTAGAAGTTTGAATTTATTGGAAGAATGAATAGACATTCTATATTTATAGAAAATGAATCAAATCCATACTTTTGAACCTCAGTCTGGTATCTACTCTGTTTTCCCAGTGATGATATGTTACTATTCAAAGTAAACTTTTCCTTCCCATCACCCCTCACATGCATAAATATATATACAGCCGCACACATACATACGGCTGTAAACATATGATATCTGGGGTATCTGTTCACACTGGCTTCTCCCTATCTATTTCCAAAATGCAAATGCTTGAGCCTACACTTGTGGCAATAGCAGATTATCTAGAAATCAAAACTATCATCCTCCAGGTTCCTACCTCCAGAGATTCCCCTCATGTTTAAGAGTCTGGAGAGAGAGACAAATCCATCTCAGACCTCTCTTGATGTATGCAATTATGGTAGACAGTCACTGATTCTGATGAGAAATTAGCCTTGGTGAATCATGCCTTGAAGTTCATAAAGTAATGCAAAGCCCCAATCTTAAATAAAAGCCACAGCCAGTGGGGCAACATAGTTCCCCACAGAAGCCAATCGCTTTATGGCAGTCTATTCATACCTCAGTGTTATGCTCAGTGAAAATCTCCCAGACAAGATGCCCAGGGTCCTATTGATGGAAGTTCTTTTAGTTTCCAGTTTTCCTGCAGGTGTGAAGTTGTAGAAATTTGGCCTGTGATAGAACCAAGCTGCATAACAATAGTGGAGTCACTTTGGCAGAAGACACAAGGCAATCCAGAATGAGTCTTAGGATGGAAGATGCTGGGAAGAAAAATATTCTTTGTACCAACAAGGCCTTTCACACATG
Source organism: Balaenoptera acutorostrata (assembly GCF_949987535.1). Taxonomy (NCBI): domain Eukaryota; kingdom Metazoa; phylum Chordata; class Mammalia; order Artiodactyla; family Balaenopteridae; genus Balaenoptera; species Balaenoptera acutorostrata. Next base: position 148,151,568 of record NC_080064.1, read on the forward strand.
TTGGATCTAAAGCCAGGGGTAAAGATAGAATCCTCTGCTAGAGCTGCTCCTATGGGTGCCAGGATAGGGCTCTTTCCCAACAATGCCTTGGGGAAAGAAAATCTCTAGCACCATGGACCCTCTGTCCATACTGCATCTGAATACTAACACTTGATGTATCCTCTGTCAATAAGTTCACTTAGTTCACCTACACAGACACTTCCCTGAACCTGAACAAGTCACCCCAAGAGAATTAGTCAGCCTTAGATCTAATGTTTCTACCTCTCAGAGTTGAATCCCAATTTTTAAAAACTCTCAAAATACAATAGGTTTAATTTCACTCTCTTCCTAGAACTAAGAGGGCTATCCTTAGCTGTTCCAAGGTGATTTCTGTCTTGCCTTAGCTTAGTGGTGAAGACCCCTCTGGTGCCTACCACCTGCCACTACACTTAGAGAAATACAAGCATGTACACAGATCTGTATGGACTGAAAGTGTATGGTAAGTATATGGATTATCCATGGCGATTATTTGGAAGGGCACTGTTTGTTGTTTACGTAGGTACTTGGTTTGCCTGAAGTACCTCAGCATTTTAAAGAAAAGAAAATTCAAGACAGTTAAACTGTTCCATCGGGTCAAGACAGCCACCCACTTTTGAGCAGGACTGAAAGGACAGCAGGGATGAGTAACTTCAAGTGGAGAAGCAGAGCTGGTGATATCCAGGCAGAAGCAGGACAAGAGGATCTCAGGAGGAGAGGGGTGTGTGACTCACTGGGGAGGCATCACATGTCTGATCCCTGACACCCTCTCACCCTAGGGTTGAGGGGGCCGTTCCCAATGAGGAGATGTGCAAGCAACTCCCAGGAGAGCCTCAGTGAAATGACCCCTCAGGTCACAGGTACACACAGGAGCAGCAGAACCTATGAGTGGCTGTTGCCAACAGAAAGCAATGGACCCTGGTGATCTGCAAGTGACCTTGAGGTTTCCCCAAGGGCAGACAGAAGAAAAGGCAGAAACAGACTATTTTCAACTAAGTTGCACAGAACAATCTGTAAATTTTGATATAAATATTCTTTAGTTATTTGAGCTGGGTATCTGGAAGTAAAAGTCGAGTACAGGTAATGAATTAAAAGCATGAGCTCCAGAAACACACAGCCTGAGTTACCTCTGGTGTGGAGCTGGATAGGATACTTGAGCTCCAAGGGTCTCAATTCCCTCATCTGTAAAAAGGGAATAATAATAGATCCTAATCAGCTATTATTATTACCATCATCATCATCATCATCATCATCATCACCATCATGATTAGACATCTATGTGCAATGGTATCTATTTCCCAGGTTTCTAGGTCAGGGAGTCCACATGGCTTAAGAGGAAACAACACGAACAAATTAATACCTGGAAGATAGCTTATACACTCAGGCATCCTTAGCATGGGACGGTACAATCACAGCCTAATGAAGATGTGGACACTTAGTTAGCAGCTACAGCACAATACTCATTCCCATTGAAAGGCAAGGGTGAGTAAATGTGTGTAAAAGATCTGAACAAAATGAGTGAGTTGCCATGCACATGGAGAGGATGAAAAGGAGGCAGGCAAGAAGTAGAAAAAATACATGTAGAAATTCAGTCAGGCTCTTGATTACATTGTGACATTCCACTTATATTTTTGAAGCCCTCATACCTTGATTTCTAATACCTGTCCTCTCCAGAACCCTTCCCAGGGTCCTGTTTTCACAAGAACTATTTTGTTGTAGACTGATCCCAAATACAGGGCTAGTCAATAACTCTAACCATTCCTTGTGCAATGTATGTATTTAAATAGTTAAAGGAATAAACCTCCTTCATGACCTCATTCATGACCCAGGAGCTTTCCCCAGGACCCCTCAGTCACACCACATCCTGTGGGCTCCTGTAGAAGTCTTGCTGTTTGGCAAAAATCATCACAGGTTACAAGTTCATGTGTAATTTTAAAATCATCTTCCTCATCCGTCATAAAGTAAAAAATGTTCCTCAATGTGCTGAAATCTGCTAGATGACGGTAGAGATTAGGGAGGGAAGGAGCTTGAATTTTCACAAAATGAGCCTCTAAAATTCAAGTCTTTAAACGAAGAAACCGTATATGAATAAAGGAAGCCTTCTTGATCGAAATCCTTTTTCCAATCTTGGCTTTATATGGATCCAGGAAATGGCCTTTCGTTTACATTCACTTCATTGCCATGAATAGGTGGGTACATGTTTTATCATCATCCTTTAAGAAGTTACTTGTATATGTCTCTGAGATGTTGCCCTGAAAAGCATCCTCTAAGTGTAAGGCCAAAGACACTAACAGTTTTTACCACTATCACCAACCCAGCCACTGATTTATTTAATATAGTTAAGGCTTCAATTATCCCATAAGAGCCAAAGAATATTTGCTTTCCTCTACATGGCCTCTTCTGTCACCTCAAGAGATCCACTGGGCCCCCAAGGAATACATTTTCTCTCCAGCTCAAATATTTCACCACATGTTTTTGTTATGATTGGCTAAGTATGTGGTGACTACTATTTAATTAGGGCAAGATTTAACCTCCTAAAAGAAGATGTGGCTCATGTTTTCAAGAACTGACCAACTTGAGAATGCCCTCCCAAACATAAGCCAAGGAAGCCATGATTCTTTTAGTGACACAGATTTCCAGTCTTGTAAGGAGGGAGTAATTTTAATATTCCCTAGTGATATGTGGGCACAAATACACATTTCAAAACCTCAGAACATCTGTTTTTGAAAATAAAGAAAAATGCGTGTTTCTCTATTATATGTCTGTGTGTTTCCAGCCGACAAGATTTCATCATGGGTATATTTAGCTGTGACTCCTAATTCAGGACATTTGATTAAAATGTGTCAAATAAATTGCTCACCATAATTTTCAACCTAATGAGAATTCCCTCCAGACACATTTTTATAATTGTCTACATTTGTTTCATTTCTTCTCAGAATTATTTTCTTTGCTTTGCACATTCTATTTTATACTATTTTACTTTATACTTCTATTTTATACTTCTTCATAAGTGATGGAAGTATATTTTATGCCCCCTTTTGCATTATATGTAGCAGAATTATGACAACCAAATACCTTCTCCAGGGATGACTCTCTTCAGAATTGGTACTAGTAGAAGTATTTTTTATGCCATAAAGTAAATGAATAATAATAGCAAAGTATTATTTTATATTATATAAAATATAATGTTTATTTGTATTTCACATTGTTATATAGTACTTACTCTGAGGTAGGTATTATTCTAAGTGCTTAACATTTATTAACTCATTTAATCCTTAAACCAGCCCCATGAAAAAAGATACTAGAGTGGTCTCTGACTTACGATGGTTTGACTTACAATTTTTCAACTTTATGATAGTGTGAAAGTGATATGCATTTAGTGGAAACCATACGGATAATGATCTCCACTGTACAGATGAGGGATTTGAAACAAAGAGAAGTTAATAACCTGCCCCAACCAGCTAATAAGCAGCAGAGTCGGTTTTCAAGCACAAACAAGTCTCACATTGAGAGATCAATTTTCTTAACCACCAAGCTGAGCTGCCTTGCTGAACGGAGATCACTTTACACCATTGCCACAAAGATATATCAAATATACAAAAATGCACTTGTCATTCCCCTGTTGACAAACTTCTGATACTTTCCCACTGATCCAGCTGTCCATGTATTATACTTTTTACACATTCAACTCATTGTGTGTTAACGTTTTTATAACTCTCCACACAAGAATTATAAATTCTACAAGGACAAAAACGATGGTTTATTACTGTCTGTTTGGTTTAAAATTTTTTTTTGCCTCAGTCTCTAACACCCTTCCTTAACTCTATAGGACTCGTTAAATGTATGTACAGTGAAAGAAAAAGACTGCACGTGGGGACCAGGCAGCTGTTGCTAGCTGAGCCCCACAGTGAGGTGAGCAGCTAAATGTGAACAATCCTAAGAGTATAAGAGAGTTCAGTTAGGTTCCAAGGAGAAGCAAACACATTTATCCCAAAGGCCAAAGGGATCATTTGGTTGGAAAAAAAAATAGTTAAGAAAATAATGGTGTAAGATTGGGCACCTCAATACACTCAAGATCATTCACTCCTCTCATGCACAGCAAAAGCTGGAAAGAAAGTTAGACGTTAAATAACCTAAACTTGCCTTTTACAGATGAAGAAACTTAGGCCCAAAGAGGTAAACTGACTTGTCTAGTTCCACTTGACTGGCTAGAGGTAAAACCAAGTCAATCAAATTCCCCCGACATCCCTCCAGTGCTCTTTCTATTATATCACACAGCTACTCTTCAATCTGCTCTGTTTACCTGAAACTGCAGTTTCAGCTCCTGGTTTCTTGCTTAACTCAGACTAAATAAGAATTCATTGTCTCAAGGACTTACTGCCACCCAGATCATCTATTTATTGGAATCTGGGGTGGAATCAAGGCATCAATATTTTTTTTACATTAAAAAAATTTTCGGGCTTCCCTGGTGGCGCAGTGGTTGAGAATCTGCCTGCCAATGCAGGGGACACGGGTTCGAGCCCTGGTCTGGGAAGATCCCACATGCCACGGAGCAACTAGGCCCGTGAGCCACAGCTACTGAGCCTGTGCGTCTGGAGCCTGTGCTCCACAATGGGAGAGGCCGCGATAGGGAGAGGCCCGCGCACCGCGATGAAGAGTGGCCCCCGCTCGCCACAACTAGAGAAAGCCCTTGCGCAGAAACGAAGACCCAACACAGCCAAAAATAAATAAATAAATAAATAAATAATAAAAATAAAGGAATTCCTTTAAAAAAAAATTTCAAGCATATACAAATATAGTTTAATAGCCAAGAATCACTCTGTTTCATCAACTATCAACTCATCAATTATCAATATTGCTTCATCATGGCTTTTTCCCACACCTCCAGGTGATTATAAAGCAAATTCCATACATCATGTTATTTTATCTATAAACATTTTGATACGTATCTCTAAAAAATAAGGACTCTTTAAAAACTAAACCACAATATCATTATTGCACCTTAAAATATTAATCCTAATTCCTTCATATTGACAGATATCCAGACAGTGTTATCTAATGATTATTATTTCACTAATGTTTTAAACAGAATCCAAAGATCTATACCTTGCATTCAGAGGATATAGTTTCTTAGTCACTCCTAATTTACAGGTGCTCCTTCCATCATCCTCTCTCCTTTTCTTTTAATTCTTTCTTTGAAGAAAAAAGTTTGTTTTCTGTAAAGTTTCCCATAGTCTGTATTTTGCTGATTATATCCCTGTAATGTTCTTTACTGTGTTTCTCTGCCCCCTGTGTTTCCAATTTATCAGAAATTAGATAAATAAATTTATTTGGCTTCAGCTTCAATTCTTTGCAAGAAAACTTCATAAGTAGTGGTACATATATAGTGTTCGGATGTCTCTTTTTGTGATGCTGGCTACTAATAATCATTGCCTAGATCCACTAATTCACTCAGGTTGCAAAATGGGAAATGCTAATTTTACCATTCCTTCCACGATCACTAGCTGGAATCCTCTTATAAAGAGAATTTTTTTCTTATCAACTGTGTAGTTACTTTGAGGAATATTTCATATAGGAGAAGCAAGAAAGTGCTTCTTTCCCTTTATTTACTTCTTTCCAAATAAAGAGTTGTTTTACTAACAACTTCCAAAGGTGACAATTAAGAGTTTTTGTTTTATTTCATCTTTTAGCATAATTATTAACTTGTGGATGTAAACATATTTGATGTGCATTAATTGCAACTAGTATCCTTAAAATACCATCTTTAGGTTAGTTCATGCTTCTTTTTGATATGATCATAGTGGTATTTGATAGTAGTACTATCTTGCTTTCCAGAACGATAAGATGTTCCAGTCTAACAGCCACATGTAAATCAATGAAATTAGAACACACCTTCACACCATACACAAAAATAAACTCAAAATGGATTAAAGACTTAAGTAGACACGACACCATAAAACTCCTAGAAGAGAACGTAGGCAAAACATTCTCTAACATAAATCGTACCAATGTTTTCTTAGGTCAGTCTCCCAAGGCAATAGAAATAAAAGCAAAAAGAAACAAATGGAACCTAATCAAACTTATAAGTTTTTGTGCAAAGGAAACCACAAACAAAATGAAAAGACAACCTACAGACTGGGAGAAAATATTTGCAAACAATGTGACTGACAAGGGCTTAATTTCCAAAATATACAAACAGCTCACACAGCTCAACCATGCAAAATCCAATTGAAAAATGGGCAGAAGACATAAACAGACATTTCTCCAAAGAATACAAACAGATGGCCAAAGGCACATGAAAAGTTACTCCACATTGCTAATTATTAGAGAAATGCAAATCAAAACTACAATGAGGGCTTTCTTCTGTCCCGCGGTTGTGCGCCTCGAGGAGGGAGTCGCTTTGGTTGTCGTGCATTGCAGTGTGTCCTTGACGCTGACATCCAAAACAGACACAGTGTTACCTATGATGTGCAAACACCAAAAACCAGACAAAAACTCTCCAAGCAAAAGCTGATCCTAGATGTCGTCCCGGTTTGACGCACACGGCACCAAACTGTTTGATTTAATTTCGAATGAGATTGTTCTTGCAACGAGATGTTAATAAGACAAAATCAAGCTGTGTGGATGAAAGGCTCTTGCTGCTCCAGCCAGGCATCAGGGCTGTGCCTCTGAGGTGGGAGAGCCAACTTCAGGACACTGGTCCACAAGAGACCTCCCAGCTCCATGTAATACCAAACGGCGAAAATCTCTCAGAGATCTCCATCTCAACATCAAGACCCAGCTTCACTCAACGACCAGCAAGCTACAGTGCTGGACACCCTATGCCAAACAACTAGCAAGACAGGAACACAGCCCCATCCATTAGCAGAGAGGCTGCCTAAAATCATAATAAGGCCACAGACACCCCAAAACACATCACCAGACGTGGACATGCCCACCAGAAAGACATGATCCAGCCTCATCCACCAGAACACAGGCACTAGTCCCCCCAACCAGGAAGCCTACACAACCCACTGAACCAACCTTAGCCACTGGGGACAGATGCCAAAAACAACGGGAACTACGAACCTGCAGGCTGTGAAAAGGAGACCCCAAACACAGTAAGATAAGCAAAATGAGAAGACAGAAAAACACACAGCAGATGAAGGAGCAGGGTCAAAACACACCAGATCTAACAAATGAAGAGGAAATAGGCAGTCTACCTGAAAAAGAATTCAGAATAATGATAGTAAAGATGATCCAAAATCTTGGAAATAGAATAGACAAAATGCAAGAAACATTTAACAAAGACGTAGAAGAACTAAAGAGGAACCAAGTAACAATGAAAAACACAATAAATGAAATTAAAAATACTCTAGAAGGGATCAATAGCAGAATAACTGAGGCAGAAGAACAGGTAAGTGACCTGGAAGATAAAATAGTGGAAATAACTACTGCAGACCAGAATAAAGAAAAAAGAATGAAAAGAACTGAGGACAGTCTCAGAGACCTCTGGGACAACATTAAATGCACCAACATTCGAATTATACGGGTCCCAGAAGAAGAAGACAGAAAGAAAGGGACTGAGAAAATATTTGAAGAGATTATAGTTGAAAACTTCCCTAATATGGGAAAGGAAATAGTTAATCAAGTCCTGGAAGCACAGAGAGTCCCATACAGGATAAACCCAAGGAGAAAACGCCAAGACGCATATTAATCAAACTATCAAAAATTAAATATAAAGAAAACATATTAAAAGCAGCAAGGGAAAAACAACAAATAACACACAAGGGAATCCCCATAAGGTTAACAGCTGATCTTTCAGCAGAAACTCTGCAAGCCAGAAGGGAGTGGCAGGATATACATAAAGTGATGAAGGAGAAAAACCTACAACCAAGATTACTCTACCCAGCAAGGATCTCATTCAGATTTGATGGAGAAATTAAAACCTTTAGAGACAAGCAAAAGCTGAGAGACTTCAGCACCACCAAACCACCTTTACAGCAAATGCTAAAGGAACTTCTCTAGGCAAGAAACACAAGAGAAGGAAAACACCTACAATAACAAACCCAAAACATTTAAGAAAATGGGAATAAGAACATACATATCAATAATTACCTTAAATGTAAATGGATTAAATGCTCCCACCAAAAGACACAGACTGGCTGAATGGATACAAAAACAAGACCCGTATATATGTTGTCTACAGGAGACCCACTTCAGACCTAGGGACACATACAGACTGAAAGTGAGGGGATGGAAAAAGATATTCCATGCAAATGGAAATAAAAAGAAAGCTGGAGTAGCAATTCTCATATCAGACAAAAGAGACTTTAAAATAAAGACCATTACAACAGACAAGGAAGGACACTATATAATGATCAAGGGATCAATCCAAAAAGAAGATATAACAATTGTAAATATTTATGCCCCCAACATAGGAGCACCTCAATACATAAGGCAAATACTAACAGCCATAAAAGGGGAAATAGACAGTAACACAATCATAGTAGGGGACTTTAACACCCCACTTTCACCAATGGACAGATCATCCAAAATGAAAATAAATAAGGAAACACAAGCCTTAAATAATACATTAAACAAGATGGACTTAATTGATATTTATAGGACATTCCACCCAAAAACAACAGAATACACATTTTTCTCAAGTGCTCATGGAACATTCTCCAGGATAGATCATATCTTGGGTCACAAATCAAGCCATGGTAAATTTAAGAAAATTGAAATCATATCAAGTATCTTTTCTGACCACAAGGCTATGAGACTAGATATCAATTACAGGAAAAGATCTGTAAAAAATACAACACATGGAGGCTACACAATACACTACTTATTAACGAAGTGATCACTGAAGAAATCAAAGAGGAAATCAAAAAATACCTAGAAACAAATGACAATGGAGACACGACGACCCAAAACCTATGGGATGCAGCAAAGGCAGTTCTAAGAGGGAAGTTTATAGCAATACAAGCCTACATCAAGAAACAGGAAACATCTCAAATAAACAACCTAACCTTGCACCTAAAGCAATTAGAGAAAGAAGAATAAAAAAAACCCCAAAGCTAGCAAAAGGAAAGAAATCATAAAGATCAGATCAGAAATAAATGAAAAAGAAATGAAGGAGACAATAGCAAAGATCAATAAAACTAAAAGCTTGTTCTTTGAGAAGATAAACAAAATCGATAAACCATTAGCCAGACTCATCAAAAGAAAAAGGGAGAAGACTCAAATCAATAGAATTAGAAATGAGAAAGGAGAAGTAACAACTGACACTGCAGAAATACAAACGATCATGAGAGATTACTACAAGCAACTCTATGCCAATAAAATGGACAACCTGGAAGAAATGGGCAAATTCTTAGAAATGCACAGCCTGCCGAGACTGAACCAGGAAGAAATAGAAAATATGAACAGACCAATCACAAGCACTGAAATTGAAACTGTGATTAAAAATCTTCCAACAAACAAAAGCCCAGGTCCAGATGGCTTCACAGGCGAATTCTATCAAACATTTAGAGAAGAGCTAAGACTTATCCTTCTAAAATTCTTCCAAAATATTGCAGAGGGAGGAACACTCCCCAACTTATTCTACGAGGCCACCATCACTCTGATACCAAAACCAGACAAAGATGTCACAAAGAAAGAAAACTACAGGCCAATATCACTGATGAACATAGATGCAAAACTCCTCAACGAAATACTAGCAAACAGAATCCAACAGCACATTAAAAGGATCATACACCATGATCAAGTGGGGTTTATTCCAGGAATGCAAGGATTCTTCAATATACGCAAATCAATCAACGTGATACATCATATTAACAAATTGAAGGAGAAAAACCATATGATTATCTCAATAGATTCAGAGAAACCTTTCGACAAAATTCAACACCCATTTATGATAAAAGCCCTGCAGAAAGTAGGCATAGAGGGAACTTACCTCAACATAACAAAGGCCATATATGACAAACCCACAGCCAACATTGTCCTCAATGGTGAAAAACTGAAACCATTTCCACTAAGATCAGGAACAAGACAAGGTTGCCCACTCTCACCACTATTATTCAGCATAGTTTTGGAAGTGTTAGCCACAGCAATCAGAGAAGAAAAAGAAATAAAAGGAATCCAAATCGGAAAAGAAGAAGTAAAGCTGTCACTGTTTGCAGATGACATGATACTATACATAGAGAATCCTAAAGATGCTACCAGAAAACTACTAGAGCTAATCAATGAATTTGGTAAAGTAGCAGGATACAAAATTAATGCACAGAAATCTCTTGCATTCCTATACACTAATGATGAAAAATCTGAAAGTGAAATTAAGAAAACACTCCCATTTACCATTGAAACAAAAAGAATAAAATATCTAGGAATAAACCTACCTAAGGAGACAAAAGACCTGTATGCAGAAAATTATAAGACACTGATGAAAGAAATTAAAGATGATACAAATAGATGGAGAGATATACCATGTTCTTGGATTAGAAGAATCAACATTGTGAAAATGACTCTACTACACAAAGCAATGTACAGATTCAATGCAATCCCTATCAAACTACCACTGGCATTTTTCACAGAACTAGAACAAAAAATTTCACAATTTGTATGGAAACACAAAAGACCCTGAATAGCCAAAGCAATCTTGAGAGCAAAAAGTGGAGCTGGAGGAATCAGGCTCCCTGACTTCAGATTATATTACAAAGCTACAGTAATCAAGACAGTTTGGTACTGGTACAAAAACAGAAACATAGATCAAAGGAACAGGATAGAAAGCCCAGAGATAAACCCACACACATATGGTCAACTTATCTTTGATAAAGGAGGCAAGCATATACAGTGGAGAAAAGACAGCCTCTTCAATAAGTGGTGCTGGGAAAACTGGACAGGTACATGTAAAAGAATGAAATTAGAACACTCGCTAACACCATACACAAAAATAAACTCAAAATGGATTAAAGACCTAAATGTAAGGCCAGACACTATCAAACTCTTAGAGGAAAACATAGGCAGAACACTCTATGACATAAATCACAGCAAGATCCTTTTTGACCCAACTCCTAGAGAAATGGAAATAAAAACACAAATAAACAAATGGGACCTAATGAAACTTTAAACCTTTTGCACAGCAAAGGAAACCATAAACAAGACCAAAAGACATCCTTCAGAATGGGAGAAAATATTTACAAATGAAACAACTGACAAAGGATTAATCTCCAAGATGTACAAGCAGCTCATGCAGCTCAATGTCAAAAAAACAAACAACCCAATCCAAAAATGGGCAGAAGACCTAAATAGACATTTCTCCAAAGAAGATATACAGATTGCCAACAGACACATGAAAGGATGCTCTACATCATTAATCATTAGAGAAATGCAAATCAAAACTACAATGAGATATCACCTCACACCGGTCAGAATGGCCATCATCAAAAAATCTAGAAACAATAAATGCTGGAGAGAGTGTGGAGAAAAGGGAACACTCTTTCACTGTTGGTGGGAATGTAAATTGATACAGCCACTATGGAGAACAGTATGGAGGTTCCTTAAAAATCTAAAAATAGAACTACCATACGACCCAGTAATCCCACTACTGGGCATATATCCTGAGAAAACCATAATTCAAAAAGAATCATGTACCAAAATGTTCATTGCAGCTCTATTTACAATAGCCAGGACATGGAAGCAACCTAAGTGTCCATCATCAGATGAATGGATAAAGAAGATGTGGCACATATATACAATGGAATATTACTCATCCGTAAAAAGAAATGAAATGGAGGTATTTGTAGTGAGGTGGATGGAGTTAGAGTCTGTCATACAGAGTGAAGTAAGTCAGAAAGAGAAAAGCAAATACAGTATGCTATCACATATATATGGAATCTAAGGAAAAAAAAAAAGGTCATGAAGAACCTAGTGGCAAGACGGGAATAAAGACACAGACCTACTAGAGAATGGACCTGAGGATATGGGGAGGGGGAGGGGTAAGATGTGACAGGGTGAGAGAGTGGCATGGACATATACACACTACCAAATGTAAAATAGATAACTAGTGGGAAGCAGCCACATAGCACAGGGAGATCAGCTCAGTGCTTTGTGACCACCTAGGGGGTGGGATAGGGCGGGTAGGAGGGAGGGAGATGCAAGAGGGAAGAGATATGGGAACATATGTATATGTATAACTGATTCACTTTGTTATAAAGCAGAAACTAACACACCATTGTAAAGCAATTATACTCCAATAAAGATGTTAAAAACAAAAAACAAAACAAAAAACTACAATGAGGTACCACTTCACACCTGTCAGAATAGCCATCATTAAAAAGTCTACAAATAATAAATGTTGGAGAAGGTGTGGAGAAAAGGGAACCCTCTTACACTGTTGGTGGAAATATAAATTGGTACAGCCACTACGGAAAACTGTATGAAGGTTCTTCAGAAAACAAAAAATAGAGTTGCCATATGACCCGGCAATCCCACTCCTGGGCATATATCCAGACAAAACTATAATTCAAATAGATACATGCACCCCAATGTTCATAGCAGCACTATTCACAATAGCCAAGACATGGAAACAACCTAAATGTCCATCAACAGATGAATGGATAAAGAAGATGTGGTATATATATACAATGCAATACTACTCAGCCATTTAAAAAGAATGAAATAATGCCACTTGCAGCAACATGAATGAACCTAGAGTTTATCATACTAACTGAAGTAAGTCAGAAAGAGAAAGACAAATACCGTATGTTATCACTTATATGTGGAATCTAAAATATGACACAAATGAACTTATCTGTGAAACGGAAACAGACCCACAGACATAGAGAACAGATCTGTGGTTGCCAAAGTGGGGGGGGGGGAGGGGTGGATTGGGAGTTTGGGGTTAGCAGATGCAAACTATTATATATAGAATAGATAAATAACAAGGTCCTACCATATAGCACAGAGAACTATAATCAATATCCTGTGATAAACCATAATGAAAAAGAATATAAAAAAGAATGTATATATATATATAATACACATATAATGTATATGTAACATAATATATATTAATCACTTTGCTGTCCAGCAGAAATTAACACAACATTGTAAATCAACTATATTCCAATAAAAAATAAATATAAAAATTAAAAAATTAAATTAGAAGAATGAAAATATACTTAAATCTTCAGCCTTAATTAAGAGTATTTATCAAAAACAATAGTAAAAAACACTTGTTAAAAAAAAAAAAAAGTTCCAGTCTCATTTTGTACATTTTTTGCCCCAGAGCTAGAATCGGCCATTTTTTTCAAGAAGTCCTGGTAACTTTTAAAGGGAAGGGGTATTTAGAAGCCTTTTATCACTAATGATGTTCAGTATTACTGGGTTGGCCTTTGTTTCAGGACTTTTCAGTGAACAGAACTAGATAACACATATTTTTAAGATGAAATTCGTCATGAATACATACTTTCAATTCCAGTTTAAATTAGACTATGGGATATTTATTTAACACCATTAATCTTAATTTATATCTTCTTTCTCCCATAAAAATATTCTTATTCTAAACAACACCAACATAAATAGCCCATTAAATTTATCTCACAACTGTATGTATAGCAATATCAACACTACCAACAATAGTATGATTATTGTTTTAAGATATTTCTGCAATTTTTTTTGTTCTTAAAGTATATCATACTAGGGATCCATGGACAAATTACTGTGTGACAAAGTCATTTGAAATAGTCTTTCCCTGTTTGGTTATGTCACTAACTCAATACACGACACTCAATTGTTTTCACTTATTTTTTATATTAAGTGATTGATATTTTAATTTATGCTTATAAGTATATGATATATTTACATGATCCAAGGGCAAATCTACCCTTATAGTCACATAAGTCTAGATTGCATTCCTGTTCCATCTACGCTATTCCCTCAAACTCCCTATTGGTAAATACATTTTTTAAATTTAATGGTTTACCCTATCATATACTTAACGTTAGCACCTATATTTACATATAATCATATTTCTTCTCTTTCTTAAATAAATGGATCAAATATGAGAAAGCGCAAGAAGTAGCTTAAATAAGATACAGGGACTTCCCTGGTGGTCCAGTGGTTAAGAATCCACCTTACAATGCAGGGGACGTGGGTTTGATACCCGGTCAGGGAACAAAGATCCCACATGCCACAGAGCAACTAAGCCCGTGCACCACAACTACCGAGCCTGCACGCCACAACTAGAAAGAAGCTCACACGCCACAATGAAAGATCCCGAGTGTCGCAACTAAGACCCATGCAGCCATAAATAAATAGATAGATAGGTAGGTAGGTAGGTTGGTAGGTAGATAGATAGATAGATAGATAGATAGACAGACAGATATTAAGATACAAAGTTGATTTCTCTCTCTCATTTAAAAGCGCATAAATGACCTGGCACAGTCGCTCTGCTCCACAGAACCCTCAGGGATCCAGCTTCTGGATGCCAGCTCACTGTTCTGATGTCATAAGGGGACAGTCTTCATGCTCACAGCCCAGGATGGTGTTATCCATGTTCCAAGCAGGAAGGTGTAAGAAGGGTGAAGAAAAGAGGCAAAGATTGCACATCAACTATCTCTTTAAAAAGATTCCTGTGAAAGTGCTACAGGACACTTCAACTTACATCCCATTGGCCAGAACAAAGTAACATAGCCACTCCCACTGCAAAGAGAAATGCATATTTATTTTGAATGGCCATGTGCTGCAGCTAAGAAAAAGGAAAATGGGGAGATGGGATTTTAGAAAGCAAGTAGCAATTTCTGCTACACCTTCTCCTCCTACATCAAATGGTTGTTTTGTGGCTCAAATAAGCAGCAAATATGAAGGATTTTCATAAACTATAAAATATTAAATGTGAAATGTTCTTAATATTATTAACTATACTCTGCTTCTAATAAACTAATAAATTTAATTTTAGGTTTCCCAACTTTCTGTAATTTTAATAAATGTCTTCCTGAAAGTATGCCTTTAAAGAAAAATCACTCCAATGACGAGACTTTCCTAAATTTTGGAAAACAGAGGAACTTTCTTAAACCTATAATCTACCAAAAGAAACCCTACACTAGATATTATATTCAGTGGTGAAATATTAAAAGCATTCCCTTAAAACTCAGAAACAAGTTAAGAATGCCACTATCACCGATTCTTTTTAACATTGTTCTGTAAGTCCTATTCAGCTCAATAAGACAAGGGAAAGGGGAAAAAAACCTGTGTAAGGATTATAAAGAAGGAAACAAAGGAGTCATTATTCACAGATAATAGTCAACATACAAAACCAGAAGAATACACAGATAAATTAGAGTTAATAAGAGAGTTTATCAAAGTTTCCAAATATCAATAGGCAAAAATTCGTGGTAATTCTATGCACTAATAATAATTAGAATACTCTATATAAAAGTTGGCAAATATAATATCAATAGATAAAAATTAAAGATAATTCCATATACCAGTAATAATGAGAATATACTATTTTTTAAAAAATACTATATTTGATAGCATGCGGGATCTACCCTTCTTTATCTTGCTTTGTAATGCTGCATCTGGATCCTGTAAACATTTCTCCTTTGCCTGCTGGCACAATGTTAGGATTTGTCAGTAGAGGACACTACTGGGACACTGCAAGGTGTAACAGGAAAGAGCTTCTCTTCCTGGTTTTGGTGTACCTTCCTTCTATCCCTACAGTCTGGCTGTCAGTGGTGTGCAAAAGACTCAGCAGTGCCCACATTTTGCTGATATCCCAGGGAGTGACTTTCTTGTCAGTGATGTATGGGAGACGCAGTGTTGCACACCCACAAACAAATTTATCTGACACCTCAGCAGATAGATTCCTGTTGCCAAGTACTGGCACCCTAATAGCCTGCTCACCAGTTCAGGCTTTAGCTTCTTTTTGAACTTCGCCAGCATCCAGTGAGCCACAGACACTCTCTCTTCAATGAGATCTGAATCTCAGCCACAGGAGAGCTTTTCCAAATGTATTCTTCCTTAGAAATTTTCCTTCAGTCCTAGAAGCAGTAACTACTGCCTAAATTTGCTATTTCTGTATTATTTAGAATCCTCTTTTACTCTTTTTAGAAGCTAATCACCTTTTTCTAGTTAGTAATTCTTTAAATTTTCTTTGATTAAATTACAGGTATGATTTCTTTTACATGAATCGTGACTGATGGGTTGCAACAAAAATAAAATAAAATCCAGTAATTAATTAAGATCTTAAAATGTGTTAAGATCTTTCTGGAAGAGAAAGAAAAATTTTATTCAAAGATAATTTTAAATTTTTAAATAGAGTATCCACTGTATAGCACAGGGAACTATACTCAATATTTTGTAATAATCTATAAGGGAAGAGAATCTGAATAAGAATATATATAACTGAATCACTGTGCTGTACACCTGAAACTAACACAAAATTGTAAATCAACTATACTTCAATAAAATAAAAGCAAAAAATAAAAATTTAAGTAAATGAAGAGAGACATACCATGCTCATGGATAGACAGTTTCAATATCTCATCAGTTTTCCCCCAAATAATCTATGGATTTAATATAATTATAGGCAAAATATCAATGTATATAAATATATTAGATACAATTAAGTAAAATAAATAAATGCCATTTAAATAGACACACAAATGTATATAAAATAAATATTCATAAATACATACTATCCTTAAATACATGATCAAATGAGGACAGATGATACTTGAATAACTTGGGTTTGAACTTCATGGGTCCATTTATACATGGATTTTTTCAATAAATATTTTGGAAATTTGTGACAATTTGAAGTAACACAGATGAATTGTGAATTCAAAAAAATTAAGAAAAAGCTACATATGTCATAAATGCATAAAATATATGTAGATACTAGTCTATTATTTACTACCATAAAATATACACAAAACTATTACAAAAAGCTAAAATGTATCAAAACTTATGCACACAGCACAAACCATAGATGTCTCCATTCAAAGTCAAGAGAAATCTTAACAAACTTAAAGATGCATTACTAAATCTTAACTGTTGTACATATTGTGCTACTGTAATAATTTCATGGCCACCTCCTGTTGCTGTTGCAGTGAGCTTAAGTGTTGTATCTGCTTAAAATGCCATGTGTCATTAATCATCTCTGTGTGAGCAGTTCGTCTCTCCAGTAAATTGCATATCATAATAAAAAGTGATCTCTCAGGGTTTGTATGTATTTTTTCATTGTGTTTAGTGCAATACCGTAGACCTTGAATAACACCATGGGACTAATACAAAATGCCACTAGGGATGCTGGAAATGCTCCTTCTAAGAAGCAGAAAAAAGTCATAACATTACAAAAAAGAAGTTGAACTGCTTGATATGTACCGTAATTGAGGTCTGCAGCTGTGGTTGCCCTCCACTTCAAGGTAAGTGAATCCAGCCTAAGGACGACTGTAAAAAAAGAAAAGGAAATTTGTGAAACCGTTACTGCAGCTATGCCAGCAGGCATGAAAACCTTGCACGTTTTGCAAAATACCTTTTTATCACATACTGAAAATGCAGCTTTTTTTTTTAATCTGATAAGACGTGTTTATATTTACATGGCACATTTAAAGCAATGGCTACGTTGGTCATACATATTAGAAACCATAAAAAAAAAAGTTAAGAACTAAAATATACATCATACACTTGTATATATATATTTTTTACACAGAGGTAAAAAGGCTTATAAAAAAAATCAATGCAACGGGGTTTTTAGTATACAGGTAAAGAATGAATTATGCTTCAGGCACTTTAATTTGTTAATGTGAGCAAATAGCTTGGCGGTTTGGGGATGACTGAAAATTGAGCCTTAACTTCAGATTAATTTGTGAGAATCAGGAAAATTCTTTCAACTGCATCACATCCTCTCAGACCAGGGCTAGAAAGGGGATTTCAGGTTTCTCTGAGCCTCCCCAGTTACCCCTAAAGTAGAACTTCTTAAAATTGTGTCACCACCACTTGTAAAAATTTAGCAATATCCGAAGAAAATGCTAATGAAGAAATTTTGCTCATTATTTTGCAAACCAAATAGCCTCTTCAAAACAAACCAGTGTTCTCCCGAACACGGTCCAGTTGAGAAACGATAAGGTTGTGGTAAATAAAACTTTAAAATTTTATTTATTTATTTTTGGCTGTATTGGGTCATTGATGCTGCGTCCCGGGCTTTCTGTAGTTGCAGCGAGCAGGGGCTACTCTTCATTGTGGTGCGCGGGCTTCTCATTGTGGTGGCTTCTCTTGTTGCGGAGCAGAGCTCTAGGCGCATGGGCTCAGTAGTTGTCGTGCGGGCTCAGTAGTTGTGGCTCATGGACTCTAGAGCTCAGGCTCAGTAGTTGTGGCACACGGGTTTAGTTGCTCCGCAACATGTGGGATCTTCCCAGGCCAGGGCTCGAACCTGTGTCCCCTGCATTGGCAGGAGGATTCTTAACCACTGCGCCACCAGGGAAGTCTGGTTGTAGTAAACAAAACTTACAGGAGATTTTTTTCCCCCGCAGTGGCTATTTTTTATTAACTGGGGGAATTTTTAAATGTCATCAACTTGAAGAGTGGTGGGTTGCATTTTGTTCATGGGTTTGTGTTTTTGTTTTCATTTTGGATTCAATTTCACGTCACCAAATTCTTCGTTTATACTTGGGGAAAAAATCAAGGCCATGTGTAAAAACCCTTCCGATGCCTAAGTGTCTTTCTCCTGCAACTCCAAACCCAAACTTGCTACTTTGGGTGCACGGATGGTTAGGTCAGCAGGCTGGGTCCACCTGTCGCCTTTCCATGTAGGAGGTTTCTAATTAGCGGGAGAAGAGTATTTTTCTAATATATTGCAAGGAATAGCCAAATCTTCCTGCAGAAAGAAGAAAAGTGAAGAGCGGTTACCTGTACCTAGCATAGTACAATCAGAAGGCCGTAGAAACCGTAGGGGACAGGCTTGTCAGCGCTGGCTCTTCTTCCTGCCACAATCTTCCTGTGATTATTGCCAGCTGAGAGCATGGCCTCATTCCTCTCTCCCCACTCCCCCCATCCCTTCTCTATTGCACACAGGACATCAGTCTCCAAGGAAAGGGACTTTTTTTCTAGTCTGCCAATCATATTGGGAAAGTGCTAACCACGCTTACCTTCCTGGGAATGTTTTCAGCTCATCTGAGAGCACTTTGCATTTCTTTACCAGATCATCGATGAAAATACAGCTTTTATATAAACTAAAAAAATCATGGAGGAGAAAGATTATCTGCCTGAACAGGTTTTTAATCAGAGGAAATTGCCTTATTCTGGGAAGGTGGGGGGAAGCCACAAAGGATATTTTATCACTAAAGAAGAGAAGCAAGCATCAGGATTTAAAGGCAGGAAGAGATAGGCTAACTCTACTGTTTTGTGCAAATGCAGTCAAGGTTTATGATTAGGACTTCCCTTACCTATAAAGCTGTTAATCCTGAGCCTTGAAGGGAAAAGATAAACACCAGCTGCCAGTTTTTTGATTGTACAAGAAGATTTGGACAATGAGAACACTTTTTCTGGATTGGTTGCATTGATGCTTTGTACTTGAAGTCAGGAGGTACCTTGTCAGTAAGAGACAGTTTTTTACAGTTTTATAAAAATTTTATAATGATTCTTTCACTAGTATATAGGCTAGGCTACCAGGAAGCAATCATATTAATTATACTAGGCTACAATAAAGCAATTGTATTGCTGCTTCTTTGTTATCAATGTGTATATTGGTTATACCTGTAAATAAATATGAATTTCTTTTTCACACTATCTTTTCAATTCTGATATCTAGTATTAGTAACACATAAAACATCTATAGTATTTGTATCACATAAGACAATATTGATGTAGGACAGATAGTTCATCTTGTAAATAGATCATGTAAACTTACGGTATTGATAAAAACAATACAGTGCTATAAATATATTTTCTTTATGAGTTTCTTAACATTTTCTTTTCTCTAGCTTGCTTTATTGCAAGAAAATAGTATATAATACATATAGCATACAAAATATGTGTTAATTGACTGTTTATATTATTGGTAAGACTTCTAGTCAACAGTAGGCTATTATTAGTAGTTAAGTTTGGGGGGAGTCAAAAGTTATTCATGGATTTTTGACTGTGTGGGGTTTGGAGCTTCTAAGCCCTGTGGTGTTCAAAGGCCAACTGTAGATAAATGAGGGAACAGAGACAAATTTTCCATGCAGAATATTTCAAAATAACTTATGTAGATATTCCCTCCTCAAGAAAGTGGAGTATAACTTCTCACTCCTTTAGGGCAGGTTCTACTTAGGGACTTATTTCCAAAGAGTGTGAAAAATGGGGGGAAAGTAACTTTACAGTGGAGAAACCTGGCAAACACTACCTTAGCCGGGTGGTCAAGGTTAACTCTAAGGACATGTCATGTTGATACCATATACTCTTTTTTTTTTTTTTTTTTTTAAGAAATTCACGTTCTTTTATTTATTTATTTATTTATTTATTTATTTATTTATTTATTTATTTATTTATTTTTGGCTGTGTTGGGTCTTCGTTTCTGTGCGAGGGCTTTCTCTAGTTGCGGCAAGTGGGGACCACTCTTCATCGCGGTGCGCGGGCCTCTCACCATCGCGGCCTCTCTTGTTGTGGAGCACAGGCTCCAGACGCGCAGGCTCAGTAATTGTGGCTCACGGGCCCAGCTGCTCCGTGGCATGTGGGATCTTCCCAGACCAGGGCTCGAACCCGTGTCCCCTGCATTGGCAGGCAGATTCTCAACCACTGCGCCACCAGGGAAGCCCGATACCATATACTCTTGATACGATGTGTGAAGAATGGCACTTCACCTCTATGATCTTCCTCCCCAAACTAATAACCTCTCAGTTAAATCATGAGAAAAACATCAAACCAAACTAATTTGAGGACATTCTACAGAAATACCTGAACAGTGCTCTCCAAAACTATCAAGGTCATTAAAACAAGTAAGATCTGAGAAACTGTCACATTTAAACTCACAGAGGAGATTAAGTAAGACATGATTACTAAATGTAATGTGGTATCCTAGAAGGAATTCTAGACCAGAAAAAGGACATTAGAAAAAAAACCTAATAAAATCTGAATAAAATCTGAAGTTTACTTAATAATAATAACAATGTATCAATATTGATTCATTAGTTATGATGTAGCAATTCAAAATGTTAATAATAAAGGAAACTAGGTGTAGGATATGTGGGAACTTTTCCATACTCCCTTTTACATGAACTTTTCTGTAAGCCTAAAATTATTCTAAATTTAAAAGTCTAGTTAGAACATTATTAAAGTAAAACTTTAAAATGTTATTAATGTAGTTTTTCATGAAACTCTTCAAGCTGATATCAAAATGTAAGTAAAAGAACAAAGTATTTATGAATAATGTTCAAAACACTTATGAAGAAAAAGAAGGCAGTAGGACAAATAGCAAAACTTTATGTTAAAGCTTCATAGTAATTAAGATGGTATGGTGTTACTACAGAGATAGGAAAGAGTCATAAATTATGGAAACAAGGTATGATAGAGTTAGCTCTGTAGGTCAGACAGAAAAAGACAGATTGATCAATAACTGGTGCTGAGATAATTTGTTATTCATACAGGAAAAAATAAAGTTCAATCCATGCTTCACACCACACACAAAAATAAATGCCAAATGCGTTAAGGATTTCAATGTGAAAAGTCAAAACTTTAACTTATTTGGAAGAAAACTTAATACCTTTAAGACCTTAAGAAAGGGAAGGACTTCTAAAATGCACACAAAAGCACAACCCAAAATAAGAAAACATTTATATATTCTAATTCACTAAAGTTAGAAACTTCTATTCATTCAGAGACACCATAAATAGACTGAAAAGTTAATCCATAAACAGAGAAAAGATATACACAGTAGACAGAACAAACATACGATTAGTATTCAGAATACATTTATATCAACAAGAAAAATAGAATCAGACCAATAGTCAAATGGACAAAAGAAATGTTTGCAGTAGAGGAAAAGTATGAAAAGATAATCAACTTCATTTGTACTCAGGGAAATGAAAAGTAAAATTACCATAATTTGTCATTTCCTACCCACCAGATTGGCAAAAAATAAAAAGTTTGACAATGCCAAGTACTGGCAAAGTTGGGAAGCAATGAGAATTTTCATGCTGTTCCACATGTACATTGTACAATCACTTTGGAAAACAATTGGGGATTCCTCTATAAAGCTAAAGACGCATAAATCCTACACCCAGCTCTTTCATCCTAAACACATACTCACTCTTGCTCCTATAAAAGAATACATATACACATTATAATTATAAGAATACATTTAAAACTTCATCAATTAAAATAACTAAATAATGGAAATAATTCAATTTTCCATCTAAATTATAATGAATAAATTAACTGTGAGATATTGCTATGATGGAATGTTATGTAGAATTGAAAAAAATAAGTAAATAGTAGCTACATATAGCAACACAGATGACTCTCCAAAGAGATTGTTAAATTATGAAAATAAGTGACAGGAGCATACATAAAACATAATTTTATTAAATAGTCTTAAAAAGATAAATTAAGCAAAATATTTTTAGGGAAAAATTTATTTTGGTAACACTACAAAGAAAATAAAGAAATTCAAGATAGTGGTTATCTCTGTAGGGAGGAAAGTAGATAGGTTGGGATGGGATATACAGGAATCTTAAAAATCTTAGGAGTTCTATTCTATAAACTGAATTATGGCTACACAAGGGTCTAGTTTATTATTACTATTTATGATTTTCTTAAGAGTGCACATTTAAATTACATATATATTTTTGGGTGCAATATGTTTAATAATATTTTAGTTAGATGCACAATGTAAATCAATGAGGAAAAACCTTTGAATGAATATTCAGCCACACTAGTGATCAAATCACTGAAAATTAAAACAATGAAAAAGAAGTTTGTCTATTGAATTCACAAATAAACAATTAAATATACATATTTTTACATACAAAACAAAGGGATAATAAATCAGGTACCCATGTTCAGTTTATTAGGTACTAACCATTATATTTCTAGGAAATAATTTGGCAGCATACATCAACAGCCTTAAAAATGTTTTTATAATTTGGTGTAATTCATCTTCTACTTTTCAAAGAAACATCCAGAAAGACTATGTATTGATGTTCATCATGATGTCTCTTATAAATTCAAAAAATGTAAGCAACTTAATGTCTTAATTAAATATAAACAAATAAATTATAGTACACTCATGAAGTGAAATATGCAAACATTAAAAACATATCCTCAAATTCTAATAATGTGAGAAAATGCTTATATGAAGTTATGAGAGGAAAAATCAAGATTCTAAACAGCTTATACAATATCCAGGTATGTCTTAAAAGCCTTAAAGTTAACTTTCTTTGATGCTTTAATTCATCTTTTAGGTATCTATTACAAAGTGTCTGAAAATATTAACTCATCTTTGGAGGGAAGATTTTAGAATATTAATAGTGATTATCTCTGGAAACAAAAATTATAGGGGCTCCTGGGAGTTTTCTTACACATTTTTTTATGCTCTACACTTTTCTGTGCCTTTCAAAAATCTCACGAGAATGCAAATTTTATACAAAAAGACGTCATTAATATTTTTTTAATTCATTCAATAAATATGCATTTAATACCTGCTCGTCTAGACAGTGAGGATTTGTTTGTGAACAGGACTGACACCATCCCTTCTCCCTCAGACCTTACATTCAAGGAGAGGAGACAGAAAATAAACAAGAAAAAAAAAGCCCTGCTGGTTTGGATGTGGGGTGAGACAGGAAGAGCGGACTCAAGATGGTCTGAGCAGCTGAGAATATGGTGTCATTTACTGAGAGAGGGAGAAAGTGTTCCAAGTTTGTCAAGTGCATTGAGAGGTTACTGATCAAGAAATACATGTGAAATACACATATAAAGAACAAGTGTCAGCGGGATTGACACTTGGTTGAATACACTGGAAAGCTAACTCCCCATTTCTCTCCAAGTCATAAAAAAAAGAAAACTTTGTTTTTATTATGAAAATTTCAGTGTAATGAGTTAAGCACTTTTTATCAGAGGAAAAAAAAATCGAAAATTAAAGGATTTCCAGATTCTATAGCTCTTTGCAGCTTCAGGTTTGAATTTCTTAATTTGCCTGAGATGCTAAGAGAATTCGGTGTGGAAGCTTTTGAGAGGCATTTTATAAGATCCCTTCACCAGATTCATTTTTCACTATTTGCCTAAATTTTTACGAGGGTCCAAGCATTCTCTAATTATAACCATTATCTGTACTTCAGTGGTGAAGACTAATCAATCTCTTTTTTGCTTCTATGATTTTCATTTCTAGTGATTTTCACAAGATCACTTCAATTTAAGAACTATGGGGGCTTCTCTGGTGGCGCAGTGGTTAAGAATCTGCCTGCCAAGGCAGGGGACAGGGGTTCGAGCCCTGGTCCAGGAAGATCTCACATGCCGCGGAGCAACTAAGCCCATGTGCCACGACTACTGAGCCTGCACTCTAGAGTCTGTGAGCCACAACTACTGAGCCTGTGTGCCACAACTACTGAAGCCCAGTGCCTAGAACCCATGCTCTGCAACAAGAGAAGCCAACACAATGAGAAGCCTGAGCACTGCAACAAAGAGTAGCCCTCGCTGAGGAACCCGCCTGCTGCAACTAAGACCCAGCACAACCAAATAAATAAATAAATTAAAAAAAAAAAAAAAAAGAGTAGCCCTCGCTCGCTGCAACCAGAGAAAAGCCCACGTGCAGCAATGAAGATCCAATGCAGCCAAAAAAATAAAATAAAATAATAAAACACATAAATTTATTAAAAAAAAATTTAAGAACTATGATGTCATCTCCAAATGTCTTAATGTCACACACACCTCATACTTTAACAGTTACAAGTAAATTCATATGATATTATTATATGGCAACTTAGGTAATTGTGGCTTATCCAGCATCAAATAGTCAAATTATTTTACACATTCACACACCTGAGAAAATAACCTGCACTTCTTAAATTAAAATAGAGAAAAATTTCAATATCATATTATGTGACAACCAAAGTCATAGGAGGGTCTCTACAATTTCATCCCTACAATCTTCTCCCTTCTTTTCCTAGAATGCCCTTCCCCATCCCCATCTGAACTATTGTTATTATTCTTTCTATTGTTACTCCTCTTTCACAGTACACTTTAGGAGATCCCTTCATCTAATGGGCCTAACTGACCCCCTGTTCCCCCCTGACTGTGTTAAGTGCTGCCATATCCATAGGAGATCTCCTTGTGCTCACCTCTCTCATAGCTACATAGAATTTGTTTACTTATTTTCATCAATTATTGATTATCAAAGTCCAAGACACTGTGCTAAGGACTAGGGATATGTAGGTAAAGAAAATAATCTCTATCTGAAAACCCCTTGAAGAAACAGAAATTTTATAGTTCATGCTCACTACTTTTTAATCATACTAATAAATAAATTAATTTGGAAGCTAGATAGATGCAGTATTATCAGAGTTAGCCATAAAAAAATAACTTTGGTAGTTATAATATCCTCTGTGATTAGGTCAACAGAGCATAAAGTAGATTTCAAAAGTTGAGAACATTTCCTTGGGTCCATTGACCTAAAATCTTGAAGGAATTAAAACAGCACTTTTAATTAAGAGAAATGAAAAGCAGTCAGAATATAAAGATATGAGCTTTTGATAAAAGTTGAAAATGCTTTTAAAGCAATGAAGCGGTCTTTTTTTTCAGGCCATAAATATGTTTTGTTTGGTTTGGTTTTGTTTTCACATTTTTGTATGTGTGCAATGCTTTTAAAATCAGTGACATATTGGGACTTCCCTGCTGGCGCAGTGGTTAAGAATCCACCTGCCAATGCAGGGGATGTGGGTTCGAGCCCTAGCCCGGGAAGATCCCACATGCCACGGAGCAACTAAGCCCGTGTGCCACAACTACTGAGCCTACGCTCTAGAGTCTGCGAGCCACAACTACGGAGCCCGTGTGCCACAAATACTGAAGCCCGCATGCCTAGAGCTCATGCTCCACAACAAGAGAAGCCACCGCAATGAGAAGCCCGCACACCACAACGAAAGAGTAGCTCTCGCATTATGCAACTAGAGAAAGTCCACGCGCAACAACGAAGACCCAACGCAACCAAAAATAAATAAAATTAAATAAAATTAAAAAATTTTAAAAAACTCAGTGACATATTGTGTAAAAAACTTGTAATTAAGAAATCAGAAACTTAGGTTTTAATGCAATCATCATCATCACACCTTTGGGGGAGGTTCTTAGTATCTCTTAGTTTAGGCTCCCGCATGTGCAAATGGGTCAAAGATATTTCTCCTTTTGTCTCAAAAGACTGTTATGAGGTTCAGTTGAGTGATCATAGATTGGAAGTTTATCAAAACTTAAAAATGATAAGAGAAATATACTTTGTTGGGGGTGGAGTTCTGTCATTGCTATCTACGGTAGGCAGACTAATGCGCCCTGCAAAAGATGTAGAAGTCCTAATCCTCAGAACCTGTGACTATGTTACCTTATATGGCAAAAGGAACTTTGCAGATGTGATTGGGTTAAGAATCTTGAGATGGAGAAATGATCCAGGTGGTGAAAGAGACTCTCCTTGATCAAACTCTGGTCAGGCTCCTCTGAGCCCTCTTCTCGACTAGGCCTCAACCATGGCCTGTGAAGACTTGAACAAACACTAACATAGTTTCTAACAGCTCAAGTGTGCATCTAGGGAAGATACTAGCCCCTCCTTAAAGTGCCTGCCAGAGAAAACTCAAGGCTGCCAAAAGAATTTACTGTTTGTCCCAGCCAACCTCTGAAGGTAGGGCCCCTGTCTCCCAATCTCTGTGGGAAAGTAGAAGCCTAACTATGATGAACACCAGCTAGCACACCCAGGTGGGTTTTACATGAACCAATCCTCACTTCCTGCTTTTTATAGTTTTTCATTTTCCTGACTCTGCTCAAGCCATTGCCACTCCCTACTCTCTCATTCTCCCTTTAAAATACCCAATCACCTCTGCACAAATCAGAATTGAGCTCAGCTTTTTCCCCTATTCTCAGTAGTCACTGAATAAAATCTGTTTTTATCACTTTAACTAATGCCTGACTGCATTTATCTTTGACGGTGAGCCAATATAAAATCACAAGGGTCCTTATAAGAAGGAGGCCAGACCGTCAGAGAGGGAGAAGGAGATGTGACAACAGAAGCAGGGGTACGGATGCAGCCAAGAGCCAAGGAATGTGGGCAGCCTCTAAAAACTGGAAAAGGCAAGGAAAGGATTCTTCCTTCAGAAGGAATGCAATCCTGCCGACACCTTGATTTTAGTCCCCTTTGAAACTATAAGACCTCTGACCTTCAAAACTGTAAGATAATAAATTTGTGTTATTTTAATCCACTAAGTTTGTGGTAACTTGTTAAAACAGCAATAGGAAACTCATATACCATCCGTGTTACATGATCAGCCCAACAAGAGTGTGTTAATGTCATCAGACCACATGAGAGAATATTAAATCAATCATCTGTATGGACTTTGTTGACCAAGGAAGATCAAGAACTTATAGCAAACTGACAATCAACACAGTTTTAAGGAATATGTCTTCAAATAGGTCCATGATTCAAAATCAAATATCTTTGGGAGTTCCCTGGCGGTCCAGTGGTTAAGACTCAGTGCTTTCACTGCTGAGGACACGGGTTCAGTCCTTGGTCAGGGAACTAAGATCCCAAAAGCTTCACTGTGTGGCCAAAAAAAAAAAATTATATATCTTTCTTTGGGAAAGTGCAATACAGGCTGAATACCAGAGCCTTTACAAAAGACTGAGTAGATCTTCTTGCCAAATATTTAAGGGTTAAATCATGATCATTTTCCTCAACACTTTTAACAAGCCTGATTCATCTTTACTGAAACTGATTCATTTCACAATTTCTAAGGGAACTTTCTGACTTACATGATAATGCACTCTTAATTAGCTCTGCTCATAGGGGCAATATAATAAAATGATATACTCTAGACCCAATACCAGCTTCTTACAAAACCTTTAAAGGGTTGCTTCTGTTTTCTTGGTAAGCTTGCTTACAGGAGGGAAAGAATGATGGACTATTTTTCCAGAAACCACATAGAAAGACCAGGCAGGCAACGATCA
Organism: Balaenoptera acutorostrata; assembly: GCF_949987535.1. Taxonomy (NCBI): domain Eukaryota; kingdom Metazoa; phylum Chordata; class Mammalia; order Artiodactyla; family Balaenopteridae; genus Balaenoptera; species Balaenoptera acutorostrata. The sequence continues at coordinate 148,179,741 of NC_080064.1, forward strand.
GCAACTACATGTAGTCTCTATGCTGGAGGTCAGATGTGATTTTTATTTGGTCATTTATTTTCCCTCTCTTGAGTTTAGAGTGATTAAAGATATTTGTATTTCAAGGTGTTTTTGTTCTTGTTCATTTGTTTGCAATCCTGAGAGACAAAAATATAACCAATGCCACCATCAGTTCCTTTCATGTTTTCTAACTTACTGATTTGTGAAGTTTCCATTGTTAATGTCTTTCTTAGTTAATATTATTTAGAATAAGCATCTAGTCCAAGTTTGCCCAGTCGTGAAGATGGCCGTTAATATTCCCATTTATCTCACATATCTCTAATACTCTTAAATGTATACTTTATAATCTTTCAATACTTCTGGCCTCAATCAATTTCTTCAAGATACATGTAATACAAATAATTGTGCCCATTTCTATTCTGCTGCATTTTTGCCTGCCATATCTGGGGAAAATAACTGGAAAATGACTTATTTTCAGGACTCTTTCTGATGTTCCTCTAGGTTCAGGGATATTAACAATTCAAACTGGATGAACACTTGCAGCAAGGGAAATGGAAATTATATTTTTCTGGGAACTCCTGTTTTGTCACCATTAAATCATACTGTGAAACAGTTTCAGTTTGGAAATGTTCCATCTCTGCTCCATCAACCCCGTGGCTCCAACTGGGGATTTTCCTTCAAACCATAAACTTCCTTCAGCTTAGTTTAAATTTAAATTAACTTCATCAGGAAAGTAGGTAAAGAAAAATATTATGTTTCAACTGTAAGTTTGGAAGGGACTCTGTTGCTGTGCCCCTTTGTAATGGCAAAACTGCATTGATGCAAACAACCTTTCTTTTAACACATGTGCATGATACACATGGTTGAGAAAAAAGAAACCGATTATGGCCTGAGATCCTCTTATAATGAAGTAATGTCTCTAAAATTACCATTGACATTCTACCTTCTTTGGTGGCAAGTCTTGCAAAAGCAACAGCTAAATGAATACATTTGTTACTTCAATTTTTGGAGGATTATAACAGGTATTTCTACTCATGAGGGCCTTAATATTTCATAAATTGAGAGCTGCATTCTAAATTAATTAAAGAGGACCCAGTAGGAGAAATGCAGAGCTAGCTGACTTAATTGTGGAGCCTTGGGATGTAACAACAAGTCTCTAGAAGTTAAATTTCCTATGACTCTTCCTTTGAAGAAATGCAAACTGATCTTCTAGAGAGTCAAATTAATTTCGTTATCTATCATGGTTTTGGAGAGTGAGGCGCTGGATAACAACTTATTATTACTAAGAAAGAATTATAACTATGCCATACCTAGCTTGACAATTTTATGCAAGGACTTTAAGTATAATAAAATATAATTAATTTTCAAAAATTATATGGTATGGATTTGTGCTTCTGGGAATGGCAAACCAAGGCTTCCACTGAAGACAGCTAGAAAATCTAGACAAAAAAAGCTTTTTTAATGACTTGATGGAATGTTAGAGCTAATAAAATGGGGAAGAATTACTGATCCAGAAGCCAGTGGAGGACATAGGCCTGGGAAGGAAGTCTGGAGTTTGGGGTCACTTTTCCCCTGGGGATGTTTGCCAATCCTGGAGGACTCCTTTACCAACCCCAGAGGCAGAGGCTGAGGTTGAATGGTGCTTTAACAGCCTCACAAAGAACCAGAAAATGAGGTCCAGAACCTACCAAAAGTGTGTCTGATGAGCCTTCTTTCTTTAATTTCAAGAAAAGAGAATTGCACTCTAGGAGCAGGGGTGAACTAGAAGTTGACGGCCCAGAAAATGAAGAAAATGTGTCTCAGCTTCGATTATCTCAATACCTAGAGTTGGAATAATATGAAGGACCCAAATAGAAGCAAATTTAAATCCACCCTGGTGGAAGTTTACATCTTCCTAGAATTCCAGTTTCAATCTGGCATAATCAAAAATAACCAGGCACATAAAGGAAACACATAACATGAATAAAAACTGGAAGAAGAAAAACCAGACCTGCAGAAGCTTCAGATAGTGAAGTTAACAGACACGGACTCCTAATTGTTGAAAAAGAAAAAAAGTTTGCTCTCTGGTTTATTCAGGTGAGAAAGGGAAAGGATTCTGAAATATCAAGTTGCTGAAGCATCTCTGTTTCCAGACTAGCCAATCCAGACTGTGTTCCCTCTACCCTAATCTCTCCTTAGAACCACTCAACGTAAGCCCAAACCTTATGGGAAGCTCTTCCCCACTCCCCGTTTCTGACACACCCCATGGTTCTTTCCAAGTGCATTCTCTTTGCTGTAGCCAAAGGAATAAAAACCCTAATTTTAACTACAAGTATATTTCCTGTAGTCTTTGCCTGGTGGCTTTGACAAAATTCAGCCAAAGATTTAGTACCATTTCCCTCCGTGAGGGGTAGGAAAGCTCTGATATGACTTTCTAGCAATTGTAGACATAATAACCTAAGAGTAAAAGTGTGAAATATGAATTTTCTTGAGTAGTGTGAGCCATCTAAATGATGGAGGAACCCAGAGAAAACCATAATTCAAAAAGATACATGCACCCCAATGTTCATTGCAGCACTATTTACAATAGCCAGGACGTGGAAGCAACCTGAATGCCCATCAACAGAGGGATGGATAAAGAAGATGTGGTACATATATATAATGCAATATTGCTCAGCCATAAAAAGGAACGAAATTGGGTCATTTACAGAAATGTGGATGGACTGAGAGTCTGTCATATAGAGTGAAGTAAGTCAGAAAGGGAAAAACAAATATCATATATTAACGCATATATGTGGAATCTAGAAAAATGATATAGATGATTTTATTTGCAAAGCAGAAATAGAGACACAGACATAGAGAACAAACAGAACAAATGTATGGATACCAAGGGGAAGGGGGGGTGGGATGAATTGGGAGATTGGGATTGACATATATACACTATTGATACTATGTATAAAATAGATAACTAAAGAGAACATACTGTATAGCACAGGGAACTCTACTCAATGCTCTGTGGTGACCTAAATGGGAAGAAAATCCAAAAACTAGGGGATATATGTATATGTATAGCTGATTCCATTTGCCGTACAGCAGAAACTAACACAACATTGTAAAGCAACTATACTCCAATACAAATTAATAAAAAATAAATAAATAAATAAATGATGGAGAAAAGCCTTAGACATTTAGTGTCTACTAATCACATATCTGAAGAAGTTAATAACAATATAATTCAAAGATTCTTAAAGCTGTAATACCAATCAGTTCCTAGAAGGAACCAAAAAAAATGACATAGACATCATGGTTTAGATCACCTAACACCAGATGACATAATCCTTCAAGTTTTATATAATTTTATTTTACTTCACTTTTTAAAAGTTGTAATTTAGCAACTTTTGTTTATGATAAGCTTTGCCTTGGTAACCAGTTCATAATTTACTTATGTGAATACTGAAAGGTAATATTATTTGATTTTCTTTGACTTTACTTTTGAACGCTTATCCACTTGACTGTCAGAGACAACATTTTCAACAGTGTCTGGGCCAATGAAATCAAAGTCTCTGGGACGGAACCCAGGTATTGGAACATTTTTAACCTCCAGGTGATCTGAAGTTCATCCAGTATTGAGAATCACAAGTTTACACCTCTATATCTTAAAACAAATACAGAAAGAACGCCTTGTTTAGGATAATGAAGGACATTTTTTCAGGTTAAATTATACTGTTGTGTAAATTAACTAAATAATTGAAACAAGGTTTAAGTTGCAATGATAATAAAAGTTCTTTTCATAACCAAGAGGAAGGTACCATGTAGTTCAGACTTTCCACTATATTTTTTCATTCTACAAAGATATATTGAATGACTACTGTAAGCCAAGCCTTAGGCACTGGAAGCAAGAGTGAACCAAAGAGACATGGTCCCTCAAGGACCTATGGTCTAGAGAAAGAGCCAGACATTAACTAAACAGTCATATAAATAAGTATTTAAGAATGATCTGTGACAAATGCTATGCTATGAAGAAACAGTACAGAGTGCTCCGAGAGAACACATGGGAGGCTCTCGTCTCAGTCTGAAATAGTAGGGAAGTTTGAGTTTGAGTTGAAATGTTTGAGTTGGGAAATTCAGAAGAAGGGCAAGTATATCCCAGAAAAAAAGAAAAAGCATGTGCAATGTCTCTAAGAAGAGAAGTGATGTAGGGCAATGCTTCTCGAAGTTGAATTGAAAAAGAATTTGGGGGGGGGGAGTCTTATTAAAACGCAATAGATCCAAAGTTGAACCTGGCATTTTCATTGCTAACAAGTTCCCAGGTGATACTTTTGGTCCTCAGATCACATTTTGAGTATCAAGAGAAGAACATTCAAGAAACTGAATGACTTTTAGTGTGTCTGGACCACAGAGAGTCAGGGAGAAATGAGGCAGGAGCCATATTACACTGTAGGGTCAAAAATGTCATTGAGTGCTAACAGTCTGCCACTCGATTCACTTTGTTTTGCTGGACTGATGAGCATTATCATCTAAAATTAGCAGTTTATTTTCCTTTTTTTTCCAATCTGTATAACTCATTGCATTTCTTACAACCTCCAGTACAATGTTGAATAGTCGAGAAGAGAGTGTCTTTTTTTCTTCTCCCTGACTTTAATGGGGATGCTTCTAAAGTTTCACCAATACGTATATTTGTTTTAGCCTTTCTTGCATATGCTTTTTCCAGCCAAGGAAAATTTCCTTTATTCCTTGTTTGTTAAGTGTGAGTGTGTGTCTTTACTTGTGAATAGGTGTTGGATTTTATCAAATGACTTTCAACATCTATTAAGATATCAAATGGTCTTCCCCATTTAATATAACTTAGTAAATTACAATAATAATTTTCTAATGTAGAACCATCCTTACATTTCTAAGAAAAATCTAATGTAAAAATCTAGGCCATAAAGTATTTTTCTTTTAACTCATTTCAGTATTCAATTTATTAATGTTTCACTTACATTTGTATTCATAAATAAAATTGGCTTCAAGTTTTCTTTTGCAGTTTCTGCCCAATTTTGGTACAGTGTTTATCCTAGCTTCAGAAAATGAACTGAATAGCTTCCTATCTTTACCAAGATTCTGGGACATTTGTATAAATGAAAGTTGTTTCTTGAAGATAAGCAAAGCTTGCCCAAATTCTGTAGGAATCTAGGGCCTTTTAGAGATATATCTTACTACTATATGTTTCTTATATGAATCTTGGTCTATTCGGGTTTTTTTTCTTTTTTACTATTTGATGAGTTGATGTTAGGAATTAAACATTAAATAAAATATAAATTAAATTATATTTTATAAACTGTTGGCATAATGTTGTAGGTAGTATTCTCATAATTTTAAAGCATCTCTTCAGTATCTGAGGTCAGTCTCATTTTTCTTCCTTGATGTTGCTTATTTGTGGATTCTCCTTCTTACTTGGTTATTTTGGTACTCTTTTCTACCTTTTTAGTCTTAATATTAGGCTTGGTTTTATGGAAGAACTTTTTTTATTTCTTTAGTTCTGTTTCCTATTTCATCAATTTCTTCTTTTTCATTTCTTTGGTTATTCTCTCTTTGGATTATTTTTTTTACTTTATCTGGTTTCTTGAATTGAAAGATTACTTAATTTAATTTTGAGCTTCACTGTTTTCAAATAACAGTTAGTTTGGTTTCATTACACTAAATATCTCCTATAAATACTACTTTAGCCACATGCTACAGGTCTTATTATATAGTGCATTCTTTCACTTATTGACTTAGTGAATACTTACTGAGCACTTACAGAGTTCCAAAAACTGTTCTAATTGCTAAAAATACAACAGTGAATGAACTAGATAGTTCTTCCCCTCATGAAACTTACATTCAACTCTTATTTTAGATGGATTGAACAGAAAATGTCCCTCTCACGAGGTAAAGTTGAACAAGAATGAGAAAAAATCCAAACAAGTATCCAAAAGGAAATCAGAATAGGCATAAACAGTAAGTAAAGACAGTAAGCACAACAGTAAGTAACTTGCTGCAGAGGAAGGAAGTGGGTGTGGGAACAGCAGAGAGTAAAGAGGAAAGTTGAAGGACAGAAAACCAGATGGGACCTGCAAGGCCATGGTTAATATTTATAGGTTTTATTATAATTGTGATATGAAACCAATGGAAAGTTTTGAGCAAGGAAGTGACATGATCTGACTCAAGTTTTAAAAGTATCTTCCTGGTGGAAAAGACAGTCTCTTCAGTAAGTGGTACTGGGAAAACCGAACAGCCACATGTAAAAGAGTGAAATTAGAACAATCTCTAACACCATACACAAAAATAAACTCAAAATGGATTAAAGACCTAAATGTAAGACTGGATACTATAAAACTCCTAGAGGAAAACACAGGCAGGACACTCTTTGACATAAACTGCAGCAATATCTATTTGGATCCATCTCCTAAAGTAAAGGAAATAAAAGCAAAAATACAAAAAAAACCCAAATGGGACATAATTAAATTTAAAAGCTTTTGCACATCGAAGGAAACCATAAACAAAATGAAAAGACAACCCACAGAAAGGGAGAAAATATTTCCAAACAATATGACTGACAAGGGATTAATCTCCAAAATATACAAATATCTCATACAGCTCGACATTGAACAAACAACCCAAGCTAAAACTGGGCAGAAGATCTAAATAGACATTTCTCCAAAGAAGACATACAGATGGCCAAAAGGCACATGAAAAGATGCTCCACATCACTAATTATTACAGAAATGCAAATCAAAACTACAATGAGGTATCACCTCACACCTGTTAGAATAGACATCATCCGAAAATCTACAAACAACAAATGCTGGAGAGGGTGTGGAGAAAAGGGAGCCCTCCTACACTGTTGGTGGAAATGTAAATTGGTACAGCCACTATGGAAAACAGTATGGAGGTTCCTCAGAAAATGAAAAATAGAGTTGCCATATGATTCAGCAATCCCATTCCAGGGCATATATCTGGACAAAACTAGAAATCAAAAATATACATGCATCCCTATGTTCATAGCAGCACTATTCACAATAGCCAAGACATGGAAACAACCTAAATGTCCATCAACATATGAATAGATAAAGAAGATGTGGTACATATATACAATGGAATACTACTCAGTCATAAAAAAGAATGAAATAATGCCATTTGCAGCAACATGGATACAACTAGAGATTACCATACTAAATGAAATAAGTCAGAAAGAGAAAGACAAATACCATATGATATCACTTATATGTGGAATCTAAAATATGACACAAATGAACTTATCTGTGAAACAGAAACAGAATCATGGACATAGAATACAGACTGGTGGTTGCCAAGGGGGAGGGGGTTGGGGGAAGGATTAAGTGGAAGGTTGGTGTTAGCAGCTGTAAGCTTTTATACATAGAATGGGTAGACAACAAGGTCCTACTGTATAGAACAGAGAACTATATTCAGTATCCTGTGGTAAACTATAATGGAAAGAACATTAAACAAAGAATGTATGTATATGTATAACTGAATTGCTTTGCTTTACAGCAGAAATTAACACAGCATTGTAAATCAACTATACTTCAATTAAAAAAATATTAAAACTGAAAAAAAACCCCACTAAAAATAGAGCTACCATATGATCCTGCAATCCCACTCCTGGGCATATATCCAGAGAAAACCATAATTTGAAAAAATACATGCACTCCATTGTTCATTGCAGCACGATTTACAACAGCCAAGACATGAAGCAACCTAAATGTCGATTGACAGATAAACGGATAAAGAAGATGTGGTATATATAGGTAATGGAATACTACTCAGCCATAAAAAAGAATGAAATAATGCCATTTGCAGCAACATGGGTTGACCTAGAGATTATCATACTAAGTGAAGTAAGTCAGACAGCAAAAGACAAGTATCATACGATATCACTTATATGTGGAATCTAAAAAATAATACAAATGAACTTGTTTGCAAAACAGAAACATACTCACAGACAAAGAAAACAAACATATGGTTACCAAAGGGGAAATGTGGGGAGGAAGGATAAATTAGGAGTTTGGGATTAACATATACACACTACTGTATATAAAATAGGTAACAAGAACCTACTTATAGTACAGGGAACTATACTCAATATTTTGTAATAACCTATATGGGAAAATATTCTGAAAAAGAATATATATATATATATATATATATATATATATATATATATATATATATATAACTGAATCATTTTGCTGTACACCTGAAATTAATACATTATAAATCAACTATACTTCAATAAAAAATATATTAATTAATTAAAAATAAAAATAAAAAATATTTTAAAGAGCAAAATAAATAAATACATACTTACATACATCATAATAAATAAAGTATGGATAATGGATTATAGTGAACAAGAGTTTTTCAGTCCTGAGGTGTTTTTAATTTACACTTTGAATTGTATTTCAACTTTAAAACCATTTAGCAAATAGATTCTATTTTCTATCACAGTATGTTTCATATGCTTTATCTACCTGATTTGTAGATTCCTGTGAAAAGTGTATGAATGCTGCCTCTGTGACTTGATGATGCATTGTTATATTTCTGTTAGTTACTACTTAACATATTTTGAGGTGATACTGTGATATTGCTATATAACAATTCATGGCCTTCTTGGTAGATTATTCTATTTCCCATTAAGATTCTCTCTCCTTGTTCCTTTTTTTTTTTTGCATTAAATAATGTTTTGTTTATAATCCTTAACCTGTCATCTTGTGACTGTTATTTGCCTGGTATTCTCTCCTCACTCCCTCATTACTCTCTCTCTCTCTCTCTCTTTTTTCAACCTTTTAAGGTTATTTTTCTTAAGGAGCCAGGCTACACTTGGAACATTTATTTGTTCATTTCTGATTACCACATCTTAGCACATGGATAATTTGAGGAATATCTAGGGAAGGACAATAAGGATTGTGAAGGATCTGGAAACCATAGTGCATGAATAAGCTTATAACTGTAGTGCACAAAAAGAAAACTTACAGGGAAGATAATAGTTGCCTTGACATATCACAAGGTCCTGTGAATATGTTATTGGAACCTGGAATTTGAGAACTAGAAGAGTTATTCTCCTTGTCCAAGTTCTTCATTCTGCAGACCAGAAAAGTTAGCTCAGGGAGATGAAAACCCTGACTTAAAGTCACAGGGCAGTTAGCTCAATACTGAGCTTCTGATTCAAGCTAGTCATGTTATTTATAGCTATAGGAAGGCTGACCTAGTGTCCGTGAGTAAGAAATTTTTAATAGTTAGAGTGCTTTGAAACTGGAATGGACTGTTACGGTGTGAATCGTGTCCCTCAAAAAGATATGTTGAAGTCTTAATCCTTAGTACCTGTAAATGTGACCTTATTTGTAAATAGAGTCTTTGTAAATGTAATCAATTTAAGATGTGTTCATACTGGATTAGAGTGTCCCTATAAGACGGAAATTTGGACACAGTTACACAGGGAAGATGACGTGTGAAGACAGAGACAGAGATTGGAGTGATGTATCTACAAACCAAGGGGCACCAAGGATTGCCAGCAAACACCAGAAGCTAGATTCGTTCGTGAGAATATGGAGAGATTGGAACCCTCATACATTGCTGCCAGGAATGTAAAATTGTTTAGCCTCTGGAAAACAGTTGATTCTTCAAAAAATTAAACAGATAATTTCTACCTGACCCTGAAATTCTATTCCTAGCTGTATATCTAAAAGTATTCAAGGGCTTCCCTGGTGGCGCAGTGGTTGAGAATCTGCCTGCCAATGCAGGGGACACGGGTTCGGGCCCTGGTCTGGGGGGATCCCACATGCTGCGGAGCGACTAGGCCCGTGAGCCACAATTACTGAGCCTGCGCGTCTGGAGCCTGTGCACCGCAACGGGAGAGGTCACGATGGTGGGGGGCCCGTGCACCGCGATGAAGGGGGGCCCCCGCTTGCCGCGGCTGGAGAGGGCCTTCACGCAGAGGCGAGGACCCAACACAGCCATAAATGAATAAATAAATAAATAATTAAAAAGAAAAGTATTCAAAACAGGTACTCAAAAAAGTACATGCACACACATGTTCATAGCAGCACTATGCATAATAGCCAAAAAGTAGAAACAACCCAAAGGTCCATCAACAGAAAAACAAGTTGAGATATACACATACAATGGAATATTATTCAGGAATGAAGTACTGATACATGCTACAACATGGATGAACTTCAAAAACATTATGCTATGTGAAAGAAGCCAGATACACATATTGTGTAAAAGATCACACACATATTGTGTGATTTCATTTATATGAGATACAGAGAAGAGATAAATCCGTAGAGACAGAATGAAGATTGGTAGTTGCCAGGGACTGGGGACAGTGGGGAGAAAGGAGGAACTGCTTAGTAGGTAAAGGGTTTTACTTTAGACTAATGGAAATTCTTTGGAACTAGATAGAAGTGATGGTTGTACACTCTGAATGAACTAAATGTCGCTGAGTTTTTCACTTTGAAATGGTTAATTGCATGTTATGTTAACTTCACCTCAATAAATAATTTTTTTACGTGGTGACGGACTTCCACTTCCACTTCCAGACTAGATGGAGTAGACACACTTTCCCCATTCCTCCTACTAAATAAATTCCTCCCCTGGATGTTATATATAAAACAAATTAGGGATGACATATATACACTTCCATGCATAAAATAGATAGCTAATGGGAACATGCTATAAAACACAGGAAGCTCAGCTCGGTGCTCTGTGATGACCTAGATGGGTGGGAGGGAGGTCCAAGAGGGAGGGGATATATGTATACATATAGCTGACTCACTTCATTGTACAGCAGAAACTAACACAACATTGTAAAGCAATTATACTCCAATTAAAAAAAACAAAAAAACAAAAAAACAAAAAAAACCATGATGAGACTCTGAAACGTAGAGAGAAAAAGTTACACTGTCTAGGGACCTTGGGATCTGAGAAGCAACATGGTGATATATTCCTTGGGTTTTCTTTTTGCTTGATATATCTTAAACTGGATAATGGAGAAGCCAGAAACTTGGAAACCCCAGTAGTACAGACCAAAAGAAAAAAAAAAAGAAAAAGCCCAAAGAAAAGACTACTCTCTCCATCCAAAGGACCAAGAAAGAAACAATCTGGCAAGACAAAAACTTTTCAACAATAATTGCCCTAAACTAGTGATACAGCACAGAAAAAAAATGCAGTTTCCACACTGACCCCCATCAACAAAGGCTGAGTGGGGAGCCTAGATTCCCATCCAACCAGAGGTAAAGAGGGGTCCCTCCCCGCCCTGTTGAGGTGGTGTCAGAGAAAGCCTAATGGAGAGTCAGGGCTTTCACTACTGTGTGGTAGTAACAAGACCACCCCAAGCAGTGCCAATGGAGGCCATGTGGGGAACAGGAATGAGACACCCCTGCCCTTCTCAGCCAAGGTGATATCAATGGAAGCTTAGTGTGGCTGGAATGCTCATTCTCATCCAACTGTAAAGAGGAGCACTTCCCCCACCCTGCATGTTAATGGAAACTGGACTTCCACCTCCATTTAGTAGTAATAAAGCAGCATCCCACTTACCCCACTAGAATGATGTCAAAGAAACCTGCTAAACAAACTAATGGTTACCAGTGGAGAGATGGGATTAAGAGGTACAAACTATTATGTATAAAATAAGCTACAAGAATATATTGTACAACACAGGAAATATAGCCAATATTTTACAATAACTATAAATGGAGTATGACCTTTAAAGATTGTGAATCACTATATTGTACACTTGCAACTTATATAATATCATACATCAAGTAGAACTCAATAAAAAGAAGAAGACTACTAAAGCAAAACATTTAAGTATGATTCAGAGTCTCATGACAGAATATAAAAATTCCAGGTTCAAACAAAAATCCTTTGTCATACTAAGAACTAGGAAAATCTCAACTTGAATCAACACACAAAAACCAAGATGATGTAGATAGATGCTAGTATCATCTGACAAAGATTTTAAAACAGCCAAATGAAGAACCAAATGGAAACTTTAGAACTGAAAAATATAATAACCTTAATAAAAAACCAAATGAATAAGCTCAACAACAGAATGGAGGGGGTAGAGGAAAGAATCAGACAACCTGAAGATAGAACAATAGAAATTACCCAATCTGAACAACAGAGTAAACAGACTGACAAAAAGTGAACACAGCCTTAGGGACCTGTGGGACAATAAACTATAACAAAAGATCTAACATTTGTGTAATAAAAGTCCAGAAGGAGAGGAGAAACAAAAGGATTGAAGATATTTGAAAAAATAATAACTGAAAATTTCTTAAATTCCACAAAAGACATAAACATACAGCTTCAAGAAACTAAATGAACCTCAAACAAGATAAATCCCCACCCCAAAAAAACCCAACATAGTATAATATCTTCAGGACATAGGGCTTGGTAAAGAGTTATTAGACATGACACCGAAAACATGATCCATAAAAGACATTATTGACAAATTGGATTTTACCAAAATTTTAAATATTTGCTCTGTGAAAAACTTCTGTTAAGGGGATAAAAAGACAAGCTAAAGACTGGGAGAAAATATTTGCAAACCATTTATACTACAAATGACATATTTAGAATATATAAAGAACTCTTACAATCCAACAGCAAAAAATGAACAATCCATTAGAAAATGGGCCAAAGACATGAAGAGATATTTCATTGAAGAGGATATACATATGGCAAGTAAGCACATGAAAAGATGCTCAAAATCATTAGATATTAGAGAAATACAAATTATAACCACAGAGAGATATTATTATATACACATAATTTTATTATAATAGCAAAAGATTTTAAATAGTGACAATACCAAATGTTGATGAAAATGAAGAAAAACTGGATCACTCATACGTTGCTGGTGGGAATTTAAATGGTACAACTACTTTGGAAAATAGTTTGGTGGTTCCTTAAAAAACTAAACATACACCCACCATATGACCCATCAATCATGTTTCTGGACATTTGCTCTAAAAAAATGGAAAAATGATCACAAAAATCTTTCATACTATTGTTAATTGAATCTTTATTTGTAATATCCCAAAAGTGAAACAACCCAGATGCACTGCAACAGGTGGATAATCAAACTGTAGTACATCATACCATGGAATATTCCATATTCCTTTTTTCAGCAAGAAAAAGAAATGGCTATTGATATACACAACTTCTATGAATCTCCAGGAAATTATGCTGAGTGGGAAAAATAAGTCCACCTTAAAGAGTCATATGCCACATGACTTCATTTATATAATATTCTTGAAATATTATATGTATTATATAAAATTATAGAGATGGAAAACAGATTAGTATTTGTCAGAGGTTAGAGATAGTGGGGAATGAGGGATGTGACAATGAAAGGGAAGCACAAAAGAGACATTTGGGGTGACAGAATTATTCTGTATCTTGATCATGTTGGTGGTTACACAAATCTACACATGTGATAAAATGACATGAATGTTCATTGTACCAATATCAATTTCCTGGTTTGGGTATTGTTGTATTTATAATATAATACTATTATAATAGTACTATTGTACTATAATTACATAAATTATAACCCATAGGGGAAACTGGATATAGGGTACATGGTCTTCGCTGTATAGTCTTTATAACTTCCTCTGATCTATAATTATTTTAAAAAACTGGTGACTATAGTTCGACAGCCATTTAATTTAGAGGAACTTTGCTTTAGTCGTGTTTTCTAATGATTTAGTATGACCCTCTGGGACATTTGGTAGAAATTTAAAGGAATTACCACTAGATGACACCATAGATTGCACAACCAAACCATCAGAATATTCCCTAAGAGTTTGAAATTTATTTAAGCCCCTATTGTTTTTAAAAACATGGACTTGTAAGCATATAAAAGATGGAATTTACAATCAGACAAAATATTACTTTCTGTTGATCTTAAATCTCTCTTTATGTCTTAAACCTTATAGATGGTTTTTGTTTTTAAAGTTTTGGTTCAACTAAAAAAAGCTTTTATTAAAAACAAACTTCTAGGTACTTCCTTGGAAGCACTAAAGTTATTTTGTGACCATGATTGAAGAGTAGAGATGGTGGAAATATCACTAAAGAACTCTGAGATACGTAAATCTTGTGAGTTAGGTACCAAATCTGTGAGCTAAGCTACAAACCAACTTCAGATCAAAAGGTATCTGCATGGGTCTCCCCAGTTCTCTAAGTGTCTAGGAGGGCTTTAAGGCCAAGCAAATCCACACCCATACTTTTCTTGAAGGTGAACCTGTTTTGCCTGGTCTTGGAGTGCAAGAGGGGTCATGTGAGGTGACAAATAAATTTCAACCTCAGAACCTTTGTTCTTGCTGTTACCTTTTCCTGGAATAATCCTTTTTCAGATGTCTATATGGCCCACTCCCTCCCTTTACACATGTCTCTAAAATGTCACTTACTCAGAGATGTCTTCCCTGAGCACCCTATCATATTTAGCAAACTGCCCCCTGCCACATACACCGTATTTCTTTAGCCATGCCATCTGATTTCTTTTATTCTTCCTAGTACCTATCTGACATTGTGGCATATTTTTTCCCAAGGTAGGAACTTAAGTCCATTTTATTCAATACTCCTGTCTACCTAGATCAGTTCAAACACATGTTTGTGAGATAAATGAACAATTAAGAGAGATATATAGCAGGGCTCATAGAGCACACACAATAAATACTGGTTTCTAGGGCTCCTGAGTCTTCTACTTTGCTAGCCAGCCTGTTCCTGGTATCCTCTTCTGACATCTAAAAATCTACAAGCAAAACATGGCTGTTTGAAGCTCCTAACAGTTCAGTACTTAAAATCTGATGGCTTTCCAATGAATTTTTTAAATTAAGCCATATTTTCTAAAAACCATATTTTTAAAGGGCAGAAAATATCATAAAACAGAGTAATTAGTTGTCAGCCAATACATGTAAACTTATAAAAAATTACAACTTTAATTAAATTTTATATTGGTTTTACTTTCTGCCAGTAAAAACTAAAATATGTGGCTTTGGCTTGTTCTTATGAAAAACTAACAAGTGTTTCTTAACATAAAATAAGTATAAATCAGCAGTAATATTATTTTTTCTTCTCACGGAGGTAGGATTATAAAATGATACTCCGTAATACCAACATAAAAAATTAGTACTCATGCTTAACTACTACCTCCTCATCAGTAGTTTTTTACTGTATGTTGAGAAAGTTGTAATTTCAATCATATGACTTTTTTATCTCCTTTATTCAGGTCATATGTTCTCTGAAAAGGTGAACTAGCTAAAAAAAAAAAAGAGAACATGATTCATATTCAAACAAAACCTGTTCACAATTCTACAATTCAAAAAAGTTCTGAAAAATTTAAAGTTTTATATAGTCTATAAAATATGACCTGAGAAGCATATTTGGTATAGCAGAATAAGAAATTCTGAAAATCAGCTCCTCCATAAAGGCCATGAGAATATTGGCAAAAAGTGTCAAATCAACTTTTTCAGAATTCTGAGAAATAGCCAAAACTCACAATAATACAAGGAGCATTTATGAAGAACTGTTACAACTCAATATTTAAAAGACAAATAACCCAATTTAAAATGGGCAAAAGATTTGAATAAATATCTCTCCAAAGAAGATTGTAGAAATAACCAATAAGTACATGAAAAAGTGTTTGACATCATTAGCCATCAGGGAAATAAAAATCAAGACTGCAATGAAAACCACTTCACAGCCACTGGGATAGCAATCAAAAAGACGGACAAGGCAAGGTTGAGGAGAAATTGGAATCATTATACATTGCTGATGAGAATGTAAAATTGTGCAGCCATTTTGGAAAAAAGTTTTTCAGTTCCTCAAAAATTTAAACAGAATTACCATATGACCCAGCAGTTCCACTCATAGGTATATACCATATTTTCACACAAAAAATACTTGTGCCTGATGTTCATAAGAGTATTATCCATTATAACCAAAAAGTAAAGAACCCAAATATCCATCAACTGATGAATGGATAAACAAAATGTGATATATCCATACAATGGAATACTATGCAGCAATGAAAAGGAGTGAAGTACTGATATATGCTATAACATGGATAAACCTTAAAAACATTATGCTAAGTTAAAGAAGGCAGACAGAAAAGGCCACATATTGTATAATTCTGATTATATGAAGTGTCCAGAATAGGCAAATCCATAGGGACAGAATGTAGATTAGTGGTTGCCAGGGGAAAGGGGAGGGAGAAATGGGAAGTGATGAATATATTCTAAAATTAGAGAGTGATGATGGTTGCACAGCTCTATGAATATATTAGAAACCTCTGAACTGTACACTTTAAAATGATGGATTTTATGGTATGTGAATTATATCTCAGTAAAGTTGTTTTTAAAAGTAAAAATATGACAAACTCATCTGATAGCAAAATCTAACTACTATAAAATTGTTCATTGTCTTTCTTTACGCCACTTAGTGTAACTATTCATACATTTTCCTGCAGAAATATTACTGCATTTCTTTATCAACTGCTGTCCTGGGCCCTGCTACAGGTGTTACATATTATGAAATGTGTTTGCTCTTTACCATTCTAAAGTGATAGCAATTCTGAATACTTAAGGACAGGTTCCAAGGATTTTTGAATAACAACCATGAACCTAGTTTATTATTCATAACCACTTGCATAATGACAAATACTGATCTTCAATTTTGGTTTCCCTCTTGTAGCCCAAGACTACAGTGAACAGATACATGTTTAATTAAAAGGCTACTATGGGGTTACTTGGACTGAAAGCATTCCTAGACACTTAGAACAAAAAGGGACTATCTATGATCTATGCAGATACCTCTGACCTAAAGTTGGTTTGTAAACTATGTTTGGTTCTTAATTCACAGAATTCACAGCTCTCAGAGGTTTTTGTTGATATATCTACCATCTCCCATCTTCTATCACAGCCACAAAGAAACTTTAGCACCTCCAGGAAGTGCTTAGAAGTGTTTTTTTCTTTTTCCTAAACACATTTTTAATGGGACCAAAAGCTTAAAAGCAAAACAAAAATAAACAACAAAGCCAAATAAACACACACCTGTACAATGTATACTTTCTGATACAAAGATCTCCACCATCATCTGTAAGAAGGCTAAGGTTTCTCTTAGTGAATCACCCGTGGGATGAAACAGGAATCAATGGAATATCATAAGTCAATGTTTCTTTCCTGTTAGAAGCACAGATCGTGAGTACTATACACGTCAATGCTGTAATAAAACAACCTGTGTGTCCCTGGAGAACCTCGGTGGATTATTAGTAGTTCTCGGTCTAAACTTTTGAAAATACTTGACTGTGTTTAGTGACAACAACAAAAATTCCAACAAAGTAAGAGCTAATTTTTAGTTTGCCTCTTGCTGGGAGTTGAAAGATGCAAAGGACCCCTGAAAATATATTTAAACCAAAATTGTTCGAGTACCATATACCTAGGCCAGTGGCCCCCGAAGTGGTCCCTGGACGAGCACTACAGCATCAGTATCACCTGCACACTTGTTAGATATACAGATTCTTGGGCCCCACCACAGACTGACTGAATCAGGAACTCCAGTCAGGGTGGGCAGTATTTTGGATTCACAAGCCTTCCAGGTGATTCTGATACATGCTGAAATTTGAGAACTACAAAATGTCCATGTGGAATATGGAATGTCCCCACATATTCCAAGATATTTTGGAAAGTGCTTTATATAACATTCCCCTTTTAGAAAGTCATGCTGCACATTAACTGCATAT
Source organism: Balaenoptera acutorostrata (assembly GCF_949987535.1). Lineage (NCBI taxonomy): Eukaryota > Metazoa > Chordata > Mammalia > Artiodactyla > Balaenopteridae > Balaenoptera > Balaenoptera acutorostrata. The sequence goes on from NC_080064.1 coordinate 148,197,511, forward strand.
TAAAGGCTTGGAGTAGCCTATAGTAAGGGAAACATGAAAGCACAGGAACCCAGGGGACTAATGCAGGGCATTACAGTGCCTTTGGGGGCAGTTTGTTGCTTTCCTGGAGGTATAACTCCAGTGTGCAGAGACCAAATATGTTTTTCCTTTAAGCACTACAATAAAAACTATTTTAAATTATTTTTATTTTTATTTGCGCTCTTTTTTTGCCTTGCTCGGCTGCTATTGGTCTTTATGTAAGCACGTCTGCCTGCCTGTAATGGGCTATGGTAAATTGCTCTGGTTCCCAGAGGGACCCCACATGGCTTGTCAACCTCTCCCTGTAGGAGGGTTTGGTTTTAGACTGTTTTTTCCATAAAAGAAAAGCAGGGATGCGAGTCAAGTTGCGAAGACTCAGAAGCTGGCACAGATGGGAGTTTCTTAGCAATACTCTAAAAAGGCCAAAGGAAGTCAAGAGTGGAACATTCTCTCTCATTCTTTGTATGATATTTTTTTTATTTATTTATTTTTGTACATCAGATTCACCCTTTGCCCTTTAAACATCTGTTTAAAATTAAGAAAGCAATTTATTATTGAAGAATATGATAGCCATACTGCCTTTTAAAAAATACACATACTCTTTCACCTCTAGGCTTGAAACCTCAGTCTCAAAATGATCTGGAAGAAATAAGCAATTCTGTTTTCATTATTGGCATTACAATTGTGCTCTATTAAACAAAAAATTCTACTTTCTGTTCTCAGCAAAAGTATAGATCACCAAGATATATATTCTGTGCATTAGCCTTATTCTTCTCTACCTTAGTTTTTTTCTTTGCATCAACCTTCTCTCTTACTTCTACTTTATATTGTATTTTTTATCATGTGTTTTTACCAAGCTGCTTTACTTTTTCTAGAAGTAATCTATAAATAAAAGTGAATTTGTATTCTCTCTCTCATTCTTATGTGTAAAGAATAACCAAGTTCTGTTTTTTCCTTTAGCATTCTTTACACCTTAGCAAATATTTTTTGAGCCTCCACTGTGTCTGCCCTGAGGCAGGAACCATAGGTATACAAAATTAAATCCCTTTTATCCCCAAAGTACCAGTAAAACAATTAGGCAGAAACACCATGCAACTATGGAACAATTCAAATAACAGTCCCAGACAGCGGTGAAGTGAAGAAAGGAATGTGATGAACAACATTATCAAAATGACTTGCAACCAGATTGCACAGACAAATTTAGGAAGCTGCCTACATTTTTTTCTTCTCTATTTATGATATAAATTGGAAATAAGATGAAAAATTGAGAAATACTTTGGTTTTTTTTCTATTAACAGTCATTTTATTTTACTTGCTTTTATTTATTTTTTTTAAACATCTTTATTGGAGTATAATTGCTTTACAATGTTGTGTTAGTTCCTGCTGTATAACAAAGTGAATCAGCTATATGTATACATATATCTCCATATCCCCTCCCTCTTGTGTCTCCCTCCCACTCTCCCTATCCCACCCCTCTAGGTGGTCACAAAGAACCGAGCTGATCTCCCTGTGCTATACAGCTGCTTCTCACTAGCTATCTATTTTACATTTGGTAGTGTACATATGTCAATGCTACTCTCTCACTTCATCCCAGCTTACTCTTCCCCCTCCCCGTGTCCTCAAGTCCATTCTCTACGTCTGTGTCTGTATTCCTGTCCTGTCCCTAGGTTCATCAGAGTCATTTTTTTTTCAGATTCCATATATATGTGTTAGCATATGGTATTTGTTTTTCTCCTCTGACTTACTTCACTCTGTATGACAGATTCTAGGTCCATCCACCTCACTACAAATAACTCAGTTTCGTTTCTTTTTATAGCTGAGTAATATTCCATTGTATATATGTGCCACATCTTCTTTATCCTTTCATCTGTCAATGGACACTTAGGTTGCTTCCGTGTCCTGGCTATTATAAATAGTGCTGCAATGAACATTGTGGTACATGTCTCTTTTTGAATTATGGTTTTCTCAGGGTATATGCCCAGTAGTGGGATTGCTGGGTCATATGGTAGTTCTATTTTTAGTTTTTTAAGGAACCTCCACACTGTTCTCCATAGTGGCTGTATCAATTTACATTCCCACCAACAGTGCAAGAGGGTTCCCTTTTCTCCACACCCTCTCCAACATTTATTGTTTGTAGATTTTTATGATGGCCATTCTGACTGGTGTGAGGTGGTACCTCATTATAGTTTTGATTTGCATTTCTCTAATGATTAGTGATGTTGAGCATCCATTCATGTGTTTGTTGGCAATCTGTATATCTTCTTTGGAGAAATGTCTGTTTAGGTCTTCTGCCTATTTTTGGATTGGGATGTTTGTTTTTTTGACATTGAGCTGCATGAGCTGCTTCTATATATTGGAGATTAAGCCTTTATCAGTTGCTTCATTTGCAAATATTTTCTCCCATTCTGAGGGTTGTCTTTTCCTCTTGTTTATGGTTTCCTTTGCTGTGCAAAAGGTTTAGTTTCATTAGGTCCCATTTGTTTATTTGTGTTTTTATTTCCATTTCTCTAGGAGGTGGATCAAAAAGGATCTTGCTGTGATTTATGTCAAAGAGTGTTCTTCCTATGTTTTCCTCTAAGAGTTTTATAGTGTCTGGCCTTACATTTAGGTCTTTAATCCATTTTGAGTTTATTTTTGTGTATGGTGTTAGGAAGTGTTCTAATTTCATTCTTTTACATGTAGCTGTCCAGTTTTCCCAGCACCACTTATTGAAGAGGCTGTCTTTTCTCCATTGTATATTCTTGCCTCCTTTATCAAAGATAAGGTGACCATATGTGTGTGGGTTTATCTCTGGGCTTTCTATCCTGTTCCAATCTGTATTTCTGTTTTTGTGCCAGTACCATACTCTCTTGATTACTGTAGCTTTGTAGTATAGTCTGAAGTCAGGGAGCCTGATTCCTCCAGCTCCGTTTTTCTTTCTCAAGATTGCTTTGGCTATTCAGGGTACTTTGTTTAAATTTACTATTTTACTGGCTCAAAATTAGTGCCATCCAAATAAAGGCCCAATATCTATAATATATAAATAGCTCTTTAAAAATCCAGGAGAGGGGCTTCCCTGGTGGCGCAGTGGTTGAGAATCTGCCTGCCAATGCAGGGGACACGGGTTCGAGCACTGGTCTGGGAAGATCCCACATGCCGCAGAGCAACTAGGCCCGTGAGCCACAATTACTGAGCCTGCGCATCTGGAGCCTGTGCTCCGCAACAAGAGAGGCCGCGATAGTGAGAGGCCTGCGCACCGCGATGAAGAGTGGTCCCCACTTGCCACAACTAGAGAAAGCCCTCGCACAGAAACGAAGACCCAACACAGCCATAAATAAATAAAAAAAATAAAAATAAAAAAAAATAAAAAAATCCAGGAGAAAAGAGTAAAAAATCCAGTTGAAGGGTTTTTAAAAAATATATGAACACACAATTCACACACACATACACACAAAGATGTAATAATGGCTCTTAAACATAGGGAATGACGTTCATCCTCACTTGTAATTGGGAGAAATGCAAATTAAAACTACGCTTAAATACTACTTGTCTTCTATGTACTGGCAAAAAAGAAAAATTAAAAGGATGGCAATGCATTTTGGTGGTAGGCTGTGGGGAAATAGACACTCTCATACATCACTGGTGGAATGTTTTAAGGGAAATTTGGCAAATTCTAATAAAACAACATATGCACTTAATTTTTGACCTGGTAATCCCACTCTGGCAATTTAGCCTGAAGATGTACCTCCAACTATACAAAAGTATTAGACACAAGGTTATTCATTGCAGTGTTACCCATAATTTTAAAATACTTAAATCTCCCTGGACTTCCCTGGTGGCAAAGTGGTTAAGAATCTGCTTGCCAATGCAGGGGACACGGGTTTGAGCCCTGGTCTGGGAAGATCCCATGTGCTGTGGAGCAACTAAACCCATGAGCCACAACTACTGAGCCTGCACTCTAGAGCCTGTGAGCCACAACTACTGGAGCCCACATGCCTAGAGCCTGTGCTCCACAGCAAGAGAATCCACTGCAATGAGAAGCTCACACACCGCAATGAAGAGTAACCCCCACTCGCTGCAACTAGAGAAAGCCCGTGCACAGCCATGAAGACCCAAAGCAGCCAAAAAGAAATAAATAAATTTATAAAAAATAAAACAAAATAAAATACTTAAAGCTCCCTAAATGCTTACACAGAGAAGAGTAGTTGGATAAACAATGGTACATCTATACAGTGGAGTACTACACAACTGTAGGAAAAGAATAAGTATGATCTCTACAAACCGATATGGAATAGTTTCCAAAATAACTGTTAAATAAAAAATCAAAGTGCAAATGAGTATCTATAATATGAAGGAGGGGGACATAAGAAAATATATGTATCTGCTACATTGTGCAAAACAAACAAGTAAGCAAACAAGAAACACAGGAGAGATAAATCAGAAACTCATAAGATTATTTACCTAAGAGGAATGAGGGTAAACATGGTGGGAAAATGGGGAAAAGGGAATAGGCTGAGGGAAATTACATAATGAATAATATAATCCCAGTGAAGTTGGATGGGAAACAAACCAAACTATACTAAGTAACTTTGGATAATAGTCTATTTACACTATATACTCCAAGGTTAAAGACAAGAACTATGCACAAATATACTACTCAGTAGATTTGTTTTTCATAGGGATATTTGTTAGCACATGAAACTATTTTATGCGTATTCTAGGACTAAGCAAATAAGTAAATATATTGTGGACAATGAGAGCCAGGTTTCTCACTGTTGGAGTAAGCTGTTACAAATTTAAAAAGGGTGAATACTGTGTTGTTGGACTGGAATTAGAGGTATCACAGTATGAACTCGAGGTTTTAATATGCATGCAGATGGATAGACATAAAAATAGATATAGAGTGTACGAGTGTGTATTTCCTTTTTTATGGCTCTGTCCTCAGGGCCTAGAAGCAAGAATATCCCAGCAACAAGGAGCACACCTAGTGCTCAGATTTGATTTCTAAATAACATCCACCTGCTGGGGGGGTGGGGGGAAGGAACTAAGGCTCCTTGGAGAAGTGGCTGATTCCAGTGCTGCAGGAAACATCTTGTAGTGCCAGAAAGTAGGAAGCGCTCTAAGAAATGATGGGGATATGTCTAATGGACATGGGACTTGGTAAAACTCCCGATGGCCAAATCTGGGACACTTTAAACAATAAAATAAATAATGATGCAATAGATTATAACCCATTCAATAAAATAACAATCCATAAGTCCATTCTGAATAAATAAATAGGAAAACTCTTCCTTTTAGTAGGATTCCAACTAATAAATGTAGAAGAAATGAAGAAATTGAAAATTATTGTTTGCCAATACCACCTTAATAATTGTTTTAGGCAGAAGTCACCAAGGGATGCTAACATGAGTGGATGAGAGTATAATGAGAAACAGAATATGTAGCCTTAAATTATCTCCTCACAAGATATTTATTAATTACAAAGGTTAAAAAAAAGTAACTTTACAGTGGAAAATCTGGTAGATACCACCTTTGCCAAGTGACCAAATAGATAAAATCTGCCTCCTGATAAGATATATATGGAAGACAACTTCACTTCTGTAGTATTCTTGATAAAAATGCATAACCTGAACTTAATCATGAAGAAAAATCAGACTAACCCAAATTTAGGGGAATTTGACACAATAACAGGCCAGTACTCTTCAAAATTGTCAATGTCACTGAAACCTAGTACCCCTAAAATCAAATTCCCCTGCCAAGTTTATGATTAACCTCTCTATCCAAAACTTTATTCCATTGCTTGTTTCATACTTGTTCAAGATTGAGGAGTATCAAGAAAATGGAGGATTGAAACTGAGCAGAACACTGAGAGGCCCTCCTGGGTACAAAGACCCCTCCATATCCCCTGTTTCTTATTTGTAGAAGAAGGCTTTAGTCTCCTAGGCCTTCCCTGAGTTCCAGAGAGCAGAGTCAAGCAGTTACTAATTAGGGAAGTAATGGAATGCAGAAACAAAGGGAGCAATTAAACAAGATAGCTTGAACAATAGTTCAGCAGTAAAACAGTCCAAGTTCCTTCTCAAGAGATATGTATAAAAATGTGACATATATTTTTGAGCTGTTCTGCAGAAACTAAGACCAAGTGGAGGATGGTGACTAACTGCTGACCACAAGTAAGTAGACCCCAGACTGGGTGGAACCAGAAGACTGATGATTAAGATTCCTGAAACATTATCCTATTACCTCACCACCAACCAATTAGAAGAAAGCCTGTGAGCTGCAATTCTTATCCCAAATGTTGTCTTTAAAAACCCTTCCCTGAAAGCCACTGGGGAGTTTGGGTCTTTTGAGCATGAGCTGCTCATTCTCCTTGTTTGGCACCCCACAAATTAATGCTGAACTTTCCTTCACCACAGCCCAGTGGCAGTAGATTGGCTTTGCTGCACGGCGGGCAAGCAGACCCAAGTGATGTTCAGTAACATCACTGAAAAAAAAAATTGATGAAATCTTCCAAAATATGGGAGAATGAGGATACATGACATCTAAATGCAATGTATGATGTTGGATTGGACCCTGGGCTAGGAAAGGACATTAGTGGAACAATGAAATAAAGTGTGTAAAGTATAAATTAGATATAGTATTGTCATAGTATTTCTTGATTTTGAAATTGTGGTGGTGTAAGATGTTTACATTAAGGAAATCTAGGTGAAATATATATGAGAAATCTTTATGTCATTTTGCAATTTTTTGTGTCTGAAATTATTTAAAGTGAAAAGTTAAAAATAGTAGTTTTAAAGTGGTACCCTTTTTATTGATAGTTCTCTTTCAATAGTATGTTATGTAAATATATATTTTTCCCTCAATAGAGCTTTTTATTTTCAATTCAAAGATGCAAGTTACAACTATTTTAATTTTTTTCTGAGTTGCCTTCATGAAAAGAGAACCAAAGAAAAGAAAAAACATACCTTTTTTTTTTTTTTATAGATTTATTTTATTTATTTATTTTTGGCTGTGTTGGGTCTTCGTTGCTGCGTGCAGGCTTTCTCTAGTTGCAGTGAGTGGGGGCTACTCTTCGTTGCGGTGCACAGGCTTCTCTTGTTGTGGAGCACAGGCTCAGTAGTTGTGACACATGGGCTCTAGAGGGCAGGCTCAGTAGTTGTGGTGCATGGGCTTAGTTGCTCCACAACATGTGGGATCTTCCCGGACCAGGGCTCAAACCCGTGTCCCCTGCATTGGCAGGAGGATTCTTAACCACTGCACCACCAGGGAAGCCCCCCAAAATGCCACTGTTAAAGTCAATGAGTAATAAGTATAGCGGTCCGTAGGCCAGAACAGAATTCTGCAGATAAAATACAGCATATATTTCTTTTCCTTATGCATTATAATACAGAAGTTGTAAATTTTAAGTTAATATCAATGGCAGCCTCAAAGAGAAAATAAGTGAAAATTAAAATAACATGTAGCCTGAAGCAGGAAAAATAGAAGGGTGGGGCCATTTCAGCTATTTATTTTGATGACAGTGGTAGATGCATTCATTTAATCATTCAACAAATTTCTAGGCACTGAGGCCTGAAAGAGAACAGGAATAAAGAAGACATAAGCACTGTTCTCAAGAAGCTCACAGTGGGGTGTGTGTGTGTATCTGTGTGCGTGTGTGTGTGTGTGTGTGTGTGTGTGTGTTGGGGTGTTGCAGGAGAGGGTACACTGAGGAGTAAAGTGCAATCACTGAATAACATTGGAACATACAGGGCTATTACAGGCCGTAGAGGAAGCAACTTACCAGATGTCTTTGTAGGGAGGCAAAATTTCCCACCCTAAAATGAGTCTCTTTAGCATGAGGATTAATTTAGGCTGATTACTTTTAAGAAACAGAAGACTCAGGAAGATTTTCTTGTGACCTCCTCCTTAACTGCCTAAAAGAATTTAGATAAAGAGCCTGTTCCTGGAATAGAGTTATCATCAGAAATATCTGTAAAGAACATGGGCTAGGTGTGGTGGGGGAAACTCAGCAGGGCCTAGAGGACAGAGTCCACTCTGTGTCCCATTGTCTCTGCCTTGCCCAGCAAACATTTGCTTACCAAACATTTCCTTTTCCATCTCTATGTGAATTGCTTTCCTCTGCTTTAAAGTCCTAAACCACTAACTCCAACATCCTTTTTTTTTTTTTTTTTTGAGTGTGGGCCCTGTTTTGATATGGTAACTTCTAGATACTACTTTGTGGTCAGAAATTAGAAGACCTTCAAAATCAGGGCAAGAATTTGCAACTTTATTCAGGTTGAAGTTTTCAAAAGGCAATTGATGGAATCTGATGAACCTTTCAGGATACCTAAATCTCTACTTCTTGTTTTTTTATACATCTTTATTGGAGTATAATTGCTTCACAATGCTATGTTAGTTTCTGTTGTACAACAAAGTGAATTAGCCATATGCATACATATATCCTCATATCCCCTCCCTCTTGAACCTCCCTCCCACCCTCCCTATTCCACCCCTCTAAGTCATTGCAAAACACCCAGCTGATCTCCCTGTGCTATGCGGCTGCTTCCCACTAGCTAGCTATTTGACATTCGGTAGTGTATATATGTCCATGCCACTCTCTCACTTCGCCCCAGCTTACCCTTCCCCCTCCCCGTGTCCTCAAGTCCATTCTCTATGTCTGCGTCTTAGAAAATGGGAGGAAGACCTAAATAGACATTTCACCAAAGAAGATATACAGATGGCCAAGAGGCACATGAAAAGATGCTCAACATCACTAATTATTAGAGAAATGCAAATCAAAACTACAATGAGGTATCACCTCACACCAGTCAGAATGGTCATCATCAAAAAATCTAGAAACAGTAAATGCTGGAGAGGGTGTGGTGTAAAGCGAACCCTCCTGCACTGTTGGTGGGAATGTAAATTGATACAGCCACTATGGAGAACAGTATGGAGGTTCCTTAAGAAACTAAAAATAGGGGCTTCCCTGGTGGCGCAGTGGTTGAGAATCTGCCTGCCAATGCAGGGGACACGGGTTCGAGCCCTGGTCTGGGAAGATCCCACATGCCATGGAGCAGCTAGGCCCGTGAGCCGCAATTACTGAGCCTGCGCGTCTGGAGCCTGTGCTCTGCAACAACAGAGGCCTCGACAGTGAGAGGCCCACGCACCGCGATGAAGAGTGGCCCCCACTTGCCACAACTAGAGAAAGCCCTCACACAGAAACGAAGACCCAACACAGCCATAAATAAATAAATAAATAAATAATTTTTTAAAAATAAAAGAAACTAAAAATAGAACTACCATACAACCCAGCAATCCCACTACTGGGCATATACCCAGAGAAAACTATAATTCAAACAGAGTCATGTACCACAGTGTTCATTGCAGCTCTATTTACAATAGCCAGGACATGGAAGCAACCTAAGTGTCCATCATTGGATGAATGGATAAAGAAGATGTGGCACATATATACAGTGGAATATTACTCAGCCATAAAAAGAAACGAAATTGGGCTTCCCTGGTGGCGCAGTGGTTGAGAATCTGCCTGCTAATGCAGGGGACACGGGTTCGCGCCCTGGTCTGGGAAGATCCCACATGCCGCGGAGCAACTGGGCCCGTGAGCCACAACTACTGAGCCTGTGCATCTGGAGCCTGTGCTCCGCAACAAGAGAGGCCGCGATAGTGAAAGGCCCGTGCACCGCGATGAAGAGTGGCCCCCGCTTGCCGCAACTAGAGAAAGCCCTAGCACAGAAACGAAGACCCAACATAGCAATCAATCAATCAATCAATAAATCTTAAAAAAAAAAAAAAAGTTTAAAAAAAATAAAAAAAGAAACGAAATTGAGTTATTTGTAGTGAGGTGGATGGACCTAGAATCTGTCATACAGAGTGAAGTAAGTCAGAAAGAGAAAAACAAATATCATATGCTAATGCATATATATGGAATTTAAAAAGACGCCAACATCCTCTTTTATCTTTAGCTGGGGATGGTATTTTTTGACGAGTTACTCAGTTCTCCTGGGTCCCTCCCATGTACACATGTTATTAAACTTTTGTTTTACTTTCTCCTGTTAATTTATCTCATGTCAATTTAATTCTTAGACCAGTCAGAGAAACCTAGAGGTTCTTCCTCCCTAACATCTTCCACGTAGAAAGAACATCTAAGTGGAGACTAAAAAGGTTAGAATTTCTAACCATATTTCTTTGAATCCCCTCAGATTGCCATTTCTTTCATTACAACCAGTTGCCTCCTTGAATCTCTGTCCAACTCAGCAGTCATGGGGAAAGTTAGAAAGATCTTTTTTTTACCAGCTCTGAGAAGGAAAACAACATGTACAAAGAAAAATGGAATTGAGAAAGAACATGGGTAAATGAAGAAACTATAAAATGTTCAGTATGGTCCATGTAGAATGATGCGGGGAGTTGACAGAGGTCAGGCTGGAAAGTAAACAAAAGCCAGCACATGAAGGACTCATATTCTATACTGAGTTTTTGTACATTATCCTGAGGACAAAGAGGCATGGTTCTGTTTTTGGAACCTCTGTCAGAGGGTCCTTCTGACTGTACTGTCCCAAAGAGAACAGAGATCATCCCAACTTGCTGGGTCCTATGGAAAGCTCTGTTGATTACATGATATATTCAAAGATGGAGACCAAAGGAGATTGTCTTTGGGAACATTTTTCTGCTTAGAACACTAGTATCCAACTCTGTCCCCAGGCTTCTTTCCCTTCCTGTTAGAAACTGGCTTTGCCTCTGAATCCAGGGATTATGGCAAGTAAATATCCTCCATATCCTCACAAAAATAATGGTGATTAATACTTTAAAAAAAAATGTAATGGGATTTCTGGTTTCGAGGTCTGTGTGTAAGGAGCTTGGATTCACCCTAACAAGTAAAAAGCTAAAGAGACTGAAAAATCAACAACTCTTCTTAGATCCATAAGGGAAGTGAGGCCATAGGGCAAAGGCTACCCCTAAATTTGGGGAACACAGAGAATCACAACTTACCAGAGCAGGAACCTGCAAACTGAAACCTCCGTGGGAACAAATACCCTGCTAGGAAAACCAGAACAGTAATTGATAAATTGCTGGAGGCTCAGATTTGACAAGTCTGAGAGTGAAAAACTCCAGGGGAACCCAATTATAGGGGGCCACCACCACATTTTGGGGACTTTCACCTCCAGAAGCTTGACCAGGTTCTCACAGTGAGTACTGGAGAAAAATATCCTCTTGCTTCCAGCAGTGGGAAGGGAAAAGGAACCATTTTGAAAAACACTAGAGCACTCTGGTTCTTCTTAACAAGGTCTGCCCTTAGGAGAAACTAATTAACCATACTTAACCTGCTGGGGTTTTATCAGAGGCTAATTGAGCCAGGGGAAGGGAAATACCCAACTCCAGCCCACTCTAGCCTTCCAGTTTCATGTAAGTGTGGGGAAGGGGAGGTGATGGAGGGTGCAGGAGAGGAGGTGAATCAGAGTAACACTTGTGAAGTTCACAGTCAAGAGGTGTAGGCTCACTGAAACACTGAGACCTAATCATAGGACTACAGAATGCTTCCCCTGCCCCCATACCTCACCATCACATTAGTAAAGGCTTATTTACAGCAGTTTCTTTTACCAAGTACATCATGTCTGGGTATAAGCAAAAATTGCAAGATATAGTAAAAAAGCAAAAAACACAGTTTGAAGATACAGAGCAAGCAGGACCAGATATGGCTGGAATATCAGACCAGGGATTTAAGACAGCTATGATTAATATACTAAGCGCATAAAGCAGGCAGCAGGCAAAAATAGATGTGCAATTTAAGCAGAGAAAAGGAAATCCTAAGAAAGAACCAAAAAGAAGTGTTAGAGATTTAAAAATACTGTAACAAACATGAAGAATGCCTTTGATGGGCTTATTAGTAGTCTGGATATGGCTAAAGAAAGAATCTCTGGGACTTCCCTGGTGGCGCAGTGGTTAAGAATCCACCTGCCAATGCAAGGGACACAGGTTTGAGCCCTGGTCTGGGAAGATCCCACATACCGTGGAGCAACTAAGCCCGTGCGCCACAACTACTGAGCCTGCGCTCTACAGCCCGTGAGCCACAACTACTGAGCCCACGTGCCACAACTACTGAAGCCCGTGCGCCTAGAGCCTGTGCTCCACAACGAAGAGTAGCCCCCGCTCACGGCAACTAGAGAAAGCCCGCGCACAGCAGTGAAGACCCAACTCAGCCAAAAATAAATAAATAAATAAGTTTATTTTTAAAAAAAAGAAAAAAAAAGAAAGAATCTCTGAGCTCAAGGATGTATCAATGGAATCCTCAAAAACCGAAAAGGAAAAAGAATAAAGACTGAGAAAAATAGAGTAGGACTGTAAAATAACTACAAAAGATGTAACATATATATAGTGGGAATACCAGGAGGAGAAGAAAGAGAGAAAGGAACAGAAGAAAAATTTGACACAATAGTGACTGAGAATGTTGTTGAACCCAACTTTGTGTGCCCGATGCACAGTGAGGCCAAACAAACCGAAATGTCAGAGTTTGGAGCAGAGAAAGGTTTATTGCAAGGGCCAAGCAAGGAGCACGAGCAGCTCACGCTCAAAAAAAAGCCCAAACTCTCTGATGGGTTTGAGGGAAGAATTTTTAAAGGCAAATTTTGGGGTAGGGCTGCAGGGTGTGTGGCTTTCTTCTGATTGATTGGTGGTGAGGTAACAGGGTGGTGTCCCAGGAATCTCAAGCAGCAGCCTTTTGGTTCCAACCAGTCTGGAGTCCATGTGCTTATGCTCAGCCTGAAGTTACCATCCTCCACCTGGGTGGGGGCCCCAGCACCTGTAGAAGAGCTCCGAGATATATATCAGATGACTGTGCACACCCCCGAGGAGGAATCGGGGTGCTGCCCCATCTCTGCCCTGCTGTTTCTTGACTGCCTTCCCTTTGTTTCTGTATCCCGTCACTTCCCTAATTAGTACCTGTTTGAATCTGTTCTTTGAAACCCAGAAAAGGTCTGGGAGGATGAAGCTGTTTTCCTACAAACAGCAGGGTATGCAGAAAGGCTTTTGTGTTTAGAAGGACCCCACAGGGTTCTGCTCAGTTTCAAGAATTTTCCCAACTTAATTTCAGACACCAAACTGAAGATTCAGAAAGCTCATAGAATGCCAAGCAGGATAAGTTTCCCTGCTAACTACTCCTAGGCATATTGTATTTTTTTTTTTAATGCTGAATGAAGCAGGGCGGGTGGGGAAACCTTACCTATAGATGAAAAAAGATAAGAATTATAGCTGACTCCTCCTCAGAAACCATCCAAACAACATAGCAGAGTGTTTTAAAGCGTCAAGAGGAAAAAAACATAATGCACTGTGTAATGGTGTAATTTATTTTTTATTTTATTTTATTTTTTTCAACATCTTTATTGGAGTATAATTGCTTTACAATGGTGTGTTAGTTTCTGCTTTATAAAAAAGTGAATCAGCCTAAGTGTCCATCGACAGAGGAATGGATAAAGAAGATGTGGCACATATATACAATGGAATATTACTCAGCCATAAAAAGAAACGAAACTGAGTTATTTGTAGTGAGGTGGATGGACCTAGAGACTGTCATACAGAGTGAAGTAAGTCAGAAAGAGAAAAATAAATACCGTATGCTAACACACATATATGGAATCAAAAAAAAAAAAAAAAAAAGTTAGGAATGGTGTAATTTAAATGGCTCACCACAATATTTTGAGGTCTCCAAACTGGAAAAGTTCAGGATTGATGTGAGGGGCCAAGCTGGAAAGGCCTGACACGCCTCACAATTTGATACAAGGGATTTTTCCATTTGGTCTCTTTTTATCAGTTGCCAGGGGCACCTCATAAAATTACTCACCAGATATGGGAAGGTCTTTCAGTTTTATCTGAAGGGCGTGTTGTACTTCACTGGAAGAAAAATCAGTTTACATTTTACCGGTTTTTTAAGATTTCTGTATTAGTCAGTCTATGCTAAGTGTTATACAACAAACAAAACAAAAACCCAACCTCCCAGGTCTCTGTAACACAATTAAATTTATTTCTTCTTCATGGCACAATCTAATGTAGGGAATAGGAGAGGGGGACCTCCAATCCACAGTCGTCATTCAAGCATCCAGGTTTCTTCCACGTGGTAGCTTGCCATCATCGAGAGCCTTGGAGTCTTCAGCGTTGGGCCAAATGAAAGATACATTTCACTTCTGCCCATGAGCCATTACAGCCACGTGGTTCCACCTAACTGTAAATGATGCAGATAAATGCAATCCAGCTCTGTGCCCAGTTTCTCTTCCTTAATTTCCATGTGAAGACTAAAATTAACTGGCTCTATATTTCTGATTTATTCCAGTATTTTTTTTGTGACAGTCGTTGCCATAGTTTTCCCTTCCCAGCTCTGGTTGTAGGCGGTCATTTGGATATTAACTGGATATTGTCATGACTTTTAGATACATATCATAAACACCTGAATATATTTGCTTTCTCATAAATTGTTTATTGTTCATATTAATTTAATATGTCAGACAAGAAAATGAGTGGTGTTTACAAAACCTATTTTAACGTATCTCCTATGTCTTTTTAAAAATTTTGTAGCAGAGAATTCACTGAAGCAGTGGAATTACATGCTACTTTACAGAAACAATTATGTGACTCAAGAGACTCTTGTTATAATAAACCATAAATTTAGCCTTAAACTTTCTAGTTATCAGTATGAATAGTAAAGGGTTATTTGATCTTACACGGATCCTAATGATTTATCGTCATAATCATTTCATAAAATACTTTGGAATGTAGGCAGAATGGTGAAGAGAACCAGTGAGTTGGTAGGAGTTACTGAACACAAATCCCTTTTTGACTTCCTGTGAAATTGTCATGGAAGTTCACAAATTTATAAAAATGCTCTACGCATAGATTGTATTTTTTGTGAATGAAACATTGAAGGAGTAGAGCTTCATATTTGACCCAGGCAGTTGATGGGGGTTGGGGGTTTGGATGGGGTTCAAGAATAGGGAGAGTCTAGGGGGCTTCCCTGGTGGCGCAGTGGTTGAGAGTCTGCCTGCCGATGCAGGGGACACGGGTTCGGGCCCTGGTCTGGGAGGATCCCACATGCCGCGGAGCAACTAGGCCCGTGAGCCACAACTGCTGAGCCTGTGCGTCTGGAGCCTGTGTTCCGCAACGAGAGAGGCCGCGATAGTGAGAGGCCCGCGCACCGCGATGAAGAGTGGCCCCCGCTTGCCGCAATTAGAGAAAGCCCTCGCGCAGAAACGAAGACCCAACACAGCCAAAAAAATAATAATAAAAAAATAAAAAAGAAAAAAGAATAGGGAGAGTCTAGATGAGATTCTGTGACAAAACTGTACAATGTACCTGTGAACTCTTCTGATTCCAACGTGCCTTGTTTTATGATTATGTAAGTTAACAGCCCTAATAATCAGAAACCTACTCAAGTGGGCTCCTAGCTCTCTGCTTAATGATAAATTGGTTAGAAGCTAGACATGGTTCCTTTTCCCAAAGTTTAAAATCAAGGTGTAGGGAATTCCCTGGCAGTTCAGTGGTTAGGACTCCACCCTTTCACTTCTGAGGGTTCAATCCCTGGTCAGGGAACTAAGACCCTGCAGGTTGCACAGCGTGGCCAAAAAAAAAAAAAATCAAGGTATGAACTTTGCTTATTAAATCACTCAAAGCAGCTTTGATAAAGCTTGACACTGTAATTGCAGTTATGAGTTTCCATTCTTTTTAGAAAAATACAGTTTTCTTTAATTAAACATTTGTTAATGTCTAAAAAAGCAAGTCAAGGAAAAGTATGAAAAAATATCCAGGTCACATATAAGAGAGAAAATAGTCCCAGTCCTGAGCTGGGGCAGATTTTATTGATATATCTGATGTAATTAGCTGCTCCTTCTGAGAAGAAATTAGAATTCTACTTGGTAGATTTTAATGAGTTTAAAAGCCACTTCTGTGAACCCCACCCTTTGTCTCTCAGCCCTGGGAGAAACTCTCAAAGAGTCAAATGATCTTAGACTATAGTCCTTCATTTTCTTATCTAAGTATGTGTTTAAGCTCTTTACTTTACTATCAAATGTCTCTACCAGGCGATAAATCATTCACTTGGTTTTCTCAGAGAACTTTTCCCTTGTAGCAGGCTTGCAATAAAATGTTGACTCCTTATAATGATTTCATCTGAGAAATTTCTTTACAGATATTTTTCAGGGGATTTTGTGATTTTTTTAAAAATTCAAATTCAACTGAGAGAGGTAACACTTAACTCTTCATCAGCTTCATTGTTGAATTTATTCATTTCCTTTCCAAGGGCTTGCTTTTGATAGGATGGCTTTGATAGGAAGCCATAGCCTCAGGACATTGATGCCTGAGGGGAGGACAGGGGGGCATCTCTTAATGGAAGAAAATACTAGATTCAAAAGTTAGCATAATTATAACAGGGAAGAGCCAAATCTGACTACATGTTGGATCTATTTCTTTAACTTTTGCTTCCCGTTGCTTTTGTTCACTAAAAGGATACTGTCTATACGTAATGGCCTGCCTCGGGGAACCCTGCCCCTCTTCCTGAATGTTAAACCAAAATGCCTTTGTTCAAGGAAACATCCGGACCCCGGCCATCTGTGGATGGCTGCAAGAAAGAAGAAATTTACACATCCCCTGCCGGAGGCTGGCCATTCCAGGGGATATTTGCAAAATTTATGGCCGTTTTACTTTACTTCCTCACCTCCTCCCCCTCTCTGTTCTATAAAAGAAACTGACATCCAGACCCGGATAAGATGGTTTTTCGGAGACACTAGTCTGCCATCTTCTTGGTCTGCTGGCTTTCCCAATAAAGTCATATTCCTCGCCTCAGCACCTCATCTCCGATTCATTGGCCTGCCGTGGGGTGAGCAGGGTGAGGTTGGACTCAGTAACATAATTAGAAAGCCAAGAGAGACCCAGGACGCAAACTGATGTGTGGTATAAAACAGTTGCCCTCCACCTCTCTGACTCTAAACTCTAAAAGCCAAGGATGAGATAGTATATTGTCTCTCCATTTTATAGAAGGCTACTTATTTAATGCAACTTAACTTTTGGGGAAAAAAATGTAAATTTCTCTGTGCATCAGTTATTTCAGGATATTATTTGCTAATTCCCTATGGACCGTACAAAGACTGACTAGGAAGAATGATTTAACTCTAATATCTGCTCTCTAAACAGAATAGACTTGCCTCAGCTATCTTGACGTGAACTATAAAATGTACATTTTTGAAAATACATAGATTTTTAAAAATATAACTCATCAATGTTATAAAAATTTCTTTCTTTATATATTTTTCATTAGGTGACTTTTAGTGGTACCACACCTCTCGTACTGCCTCAGGGAACCCTGCCTCTCTGCCTGAATGTTAAACCAAAGTGCCTTTGTTCAAACACTCAACTCCAGCACATCTGGATTTTTCTGGTGCTGCGCATTCACCGCAACTGCAATAATTCTGTCGCTATTGCCGTTGCCATTATGAATAATGGAAAATGTATTAATTAAAACATGATATTTTGAGGCACCAGCCTCACAAAGTATCGAGGAGAAAGAAAAGATACCACTCCTGACTTCCCAGTTCTCCAAACACAGCACTTTTGTCTGTTGAGGAAGGCTGTAAGTGATAAGTATTCCAGCGCGTCTGGTCGGGTGTCCACCCAACGGCACTCCACCTCATCAGGCCTCAATGTGTCCTCACCTCCTTTCCTGGTCAGCTCTGTCCCATGCTTATCCGCAGGTTGCCACCACATCTAAAATAGCCCCTGACTGCTGTTGTTCCTGGATGTTCAGAGGGGCTGGGTTGTCAACCCACCTCCAACCTACCCCCCTGGAGAACAATTATCTTCCCAGATCCAAGTCTCAAGTAATGACTCATTCTTTCCTTCTTTAAACCCCCTCACCGATCATTCCTTTTTATTATGTTCTACAATTCTCTGCTGATACTTCTTCACTAACACTAGCAGTTCTGAAATTGACTGCTTTTAGGGAAAATATACTTTTCTACTGAGATTTTTCTGAGATTTCTTTTAAGATTTCTCCTATATAACTTTACTCCCCCTTCCTTTAGTTTTCATGAGATTCAGACAATAACCCCACATACGCCGGTCAGTCTGTCGGACTCCTAGGGTGAACACATTGGTTGTCACAGAAAGCTCAGCAACAGCTGAAAATAATTAGCACTAGCAGCTTCTAAAGAGAAATCTTCTGAAGGAGTGAATGGTTGGGAGCGTTGCCAATGGCAGGACGCTTGGACCAGCGATTAGGTCACTCCCACTGAGTCTTTGATTCATAGGTTTACTTCCTGTAAGACGCTTTACAAAATTATTGTTGAACCCAAGTTTCCTTGACACAATGAAAGAGAAAAGGATGACCAGGTGAAATTCCAAGAGCAAAGGGAGAGAAATAGTAGCTCAAACCAGAAGATATAATGTGACGCATTACCCAAAAGTTGCTGTAGTTTGTTGACTAATTTCCCATGATCCCGTCAGTGAGTCACTCTGGCTGTCAGACTTCATTCCGGTTCATAACAGTGCATCACTTCTAAGAATTACCATCAAGGAGGAAGGAACTGGCCATAATCCATGAAGAGCAAAGAGCTACTCTTACCTTTTCCATTCTATATTTGAAAACGTTCACTTGTTTTTGAAATGTTTTCTTTATATCATGATTCACTATTGTTCAATGATAAGATATAAACAAAAAAACCACACTGTTATCTTTCCTGTCCTAGACACCTCAGCCCAGGACTCTGGAATTGCCACATGAAACAGACCAAGAATTAGCCCCACCTGGACTCTGTGTCTGACAGAGGCCCCAGGGAAGGCCCCAGTGAGCCCCAGGGAAGCCTCAGTGAGCCCCAGGCTCCCTGGGCCCCAGGGAGGCCCCAGTGGCAGGGATCTGCCCCGCTGTTCTCCATGTCAGTCTTCAGGTCAGATATGTTCTCTCAAACACTTTGATTAGCTCTAACTATTCCTTAATTCATTGGAGCTCTTCATGCTGTCAACCCATACCCCTCCTCGTGACTCTCAGCCTCTGAAGCCTCTGAAAGCAGCTCTGATGAGGAGGTGCCTTTTCCTAATATTTTACGTATTAGACATCATCTCGTTATTCAGTTTTTTTAGAGGTCAAGTGTGAGAGTAGTCCACATATAGCTTCTGGTTTTACCCAGTGCCAACCATGATTATGGTCAACAAATCCACTGATATCAAAAGTTTTTGTGAACATTGTGGGATTTGTTAAAGATTGTGTAAGGAACAGGGAAAGGAGGAGTGACATTGCACACCACACAGCACATGACAATAAATCTTCATTAGTCGGTTGCTGTTGTTTTAAATTTCCCATTGGAGATACTTTCCTCTCTCTCCCTTTTCCCTCCAACCCAACACTCACTCCCTCTGCGTCCTTCTACCTTTCTTTACTATGCAGAGTTCCTGGGTGCTGGCCAGCTTTTACTTTGCTAAGGGTTTATTAAAATCTTATTTCGGGACTTCCCTGGTAGTCCAGTGGCTAAGACTATGTTTTCCCAATGCAGGGGGCCTGGGTTCAGTCCCTGGTCAGGGAACTAGATCCCACATGCCGCAACTAAAGATCTTGCGTGAGCAATGAAGATCCCATGTGCCGCAGCTAAGACCTGATGCAGCCTAAATAAATAAATATTTTTCAACCAACCAGTCTCTCTCAGGAAAGCAACATCGGAGTACAATTTGAGTTGTTGCTTTAAAATGTGATTTTCCAGATCATTGCATTACACAATCTGTAGTTTCTTGACTTTCCCGTGTCAAACTAATTTTTTAGATCCAAAAACAGAGCCACAAAATAGTTCAACTGGTTTCTCAAAAGTTTTAAACAATCCCAATTTTAGTTTTACTGGCATTCAGATAAATTGCTCTGTTTTTTCCCCCCTCTGGTATTCCTACCTGCCTTCTACTATACCAGGATAGATGGTTCTGTGCAAGACTGCGTCAACTATTTACATCTAAGTTTATCTTTTTTGGCCCTTTACTTCTTTTCTCCTTAAGTCTCCCACATTCCTTTTCTACAGGAAGCATGGAAGAGATAAAAGGTGACGGGAAAGATATTAGTTTTTGGCTGCTCACCTCAACTTTGACCTTCAGCATTCATCAGCTAACTTTCATGTCTAGCCATATACTTTAAGATGAGAAAAAAAAGGAAAGAAAGGAAAAGAACCAAAGGAGAGAGCAGTTTCTGTTTTCATTGCTGTGGAGGGCTGATTGTTAAGTTTTCTGAGTTCTGGGGTCATTCAATGGAAGTTTCCTTCAGAAGTCACTTGTTTCCCAGCACTGTTCCTTACCTTACTGGGTCACATCCATCATTTGTCTCATTTCTACAAATGCCTGCTGTCATACGGAAGAATAAACAGGAGTGTATCTAAGTACCAACTCATTTGCCTTGTTGGGATGGGAAAAAAGAATTTTTAAAATGCCTGTTATACTGATGATACTTCTACAGTTTCACGAAACTCAACTTGATATTTCATGAAACACATCTTATGTGCAACTCCTTTGCTGGTGCTGGGGATACAAATGTGTATGAGACAATTTTCTTTCTTTGATGAATTTACAATAGACGGCAAGATAATTTGACAATAGTTATCAAGAGTCATAAAGATGTTACTACTCCCAACAATTTATTTTAAAGGTAAGATTCAATATAAACTACATGAAAAAAGGAGTTTATTGCAGCATGAATCATAACCAAAGGAACTGGAAACAACTTGTGTAGAGGTCAGTAACAAAGTATAGTTAAGTAAAGATTAAAATAAAATATTGTCATTTAAAATAATAATTGTGAAGACGAAATAGGAAGATTAACCATAAGGATATACCACTGACATTTACTAAGTTCAATTTCATTATGGAGGCATGCTCAATTTCATTTTTATAGTTAATCAGACAGATTTAAGGATAAATACACCCTAAGAAGTATGGTATCAATATATAGGGTCAGGGAGTTTATAGAAATTAGGACAAGGAGAGGCTATCTCTTTTAAACAGACAAGAATTGTACACTGGCCACTGAGAGAGGAGACTCCATAATATATTACAAAAAAGTTTTGGGGGAACAGTTAACTATAGGCTGCATGATATAAAATTTTTCTTTGGGATCCAAAGTTTAAGTTTACGCAACTGAAGCTTAGGCTGTTTCTATGACTGCTTCTTCTAACCTCCAAAAATACAAAAACATTCAAGTTATCTATATTTTCTATATAGAGCCCCCAAGTTGTCTTTAATAGAAGAAAAAAGCTAAGTATACATTTTTATTACAAAATAGCCTAAAAGTCTTATAACAGAGGAATAAATAGTTCAGTAAAATTAAACTATGATACCTCAAGTACCTGGAGTATTATAGAAGAATTAACATGACAATTATGAAGAAAATATAAATATGTTTGCCAATTCAATAAGTTAAAACATAAGAATAAAAATTATTATTGATTTTAAATACATTTGTAAAATTTTAATGGCATAGGGACAAATTCTTGCAGAGCATATGTAAGCATGTAAATAGTTGTATTATGGGTGGTAAAATTGTATGTGAATGTTTTTTCTTTTATTAATTAAAATATTTTTATAATTAAATAAAAAAGTAAATTAAAAGCTGAGACTTAGTTGTCATTTTCTACTGAATTCTTCACCTATGATGTCATCTATGATGACAGCCCACCTAGGAAGGAGGAAACCACATCTATCTTTGAAACTGGAATAAGTTTTTAAAGACCCAAAGCTTCTTTGGGTCCTTACAGTAGTTCAGTGTTAGAACTTGGAATGTAATATTAAAAGAAATCGACTTCTATAATTTTTAGACAAATGTAGGCTGGAATCCAGCTCCTTCCAATCACAGGAAAAGCTACTGAAATGCTAGTACTCGATTTCCTTACTTGGAAAGAGAATAATAAGACCGACTTTTTTTTTTTTTTTTTAAATTTTATTTATTTATTTATTTATTTATGGCTGTGTTGGGTCTTCGTTTCTGTGCGAGGGCTTTCTCTAGTTGTGGCAAGCGGGGGCCACTCTTCATCGCAGTGCGCGGGCCTCTCACTGCTGCGGCCTCTCTGTTGCGGAGCACAGGCTCCAGACGCGCAGGCTCAGTAATTGTAGCTCATGGGCCCAGCCGCTCCGCGGCATGTGGGATCTTCCCAGACCAGGGCTCGAACCCGTGTCCCATGCATTGGCAGGCAGATTCTCAACCACTGCGCCACCAGGGAAGCCCAAGACCGACTTTTTTATTTGTCTTGTTTTGTTTTTGCTTATGTTTGTTTTGCTTTAAGAAGAATAAGTGCCTGGTATCTATTTGGTACTCAGTAAACGTGGATGGGAGCTGGTGGGAGTGTTGGCCAAAGCCTGACCGCACTCCGGGGGACATTGACCTTGAGTTCACCTCCATAAAGGGCACAGCTCCTCCTGATACTACTTCAAGGAGGGCTTGAGGGAACAAAAAGATCTGGCCTCCACCAACACCCCTGCCGTAAATGTTTCCTTTGCGGAAAGAGCAGAATACAAATAGAAGGATAAATAAATAACCATTCTTCTCCTCTCCCTCTCCATCCCTTCACTCTTGCAGACTAGTTGACACATACAAAGAAGCCAAGACTCTCCTTCCCAGCCCACCAGACGTAAAGATCCTCTGGTGCTGGGTTTCATAAGGGATCAGCAAAAAGGGTCAAGAGAGAAAAAATGCTGAGCTTTATTTTAAGCTTCTCATTGTGTTTTCCATATCAAGCTTAATAAAAGCCTCATTGGGGCAATTCATCGCAAATGTCCTGCTTCTTAATTCTTTTGACAGAAACTAGCTACCATGGCAGACAAAGGGATTTTGCAAGGATTATTATGCAATGTCGTACAATCAGCCAAAACTGTATTATGCTCAGTATCTTTGAAGAGCCTGGCGTTCCTGCTTTGGAATGACTCAATGAAATGTCCTCCACGGTGTCTCGTGGGAGACTTACCTCCTGTCCCACGTATGTGTGGTCCTTCAACCACACCCAAACTTTGCTCCCACTCTCTGAATTTCCCAATCTCAAGTATTTGTCACACTGAGTTATTAAAGCACCCTGATTCACTTTCACTCACTTAAATAGTTATGTGGAAATTACTCATGTTGTTGGCTCCTGGAAAATAAATTTGTAATGATTTTTTCTGAGCTGTCATATAATATGCTTCCTTGACATCTGGAATCCAAGTGCGGTAGAGTGGAGTGATCACAATGCTATAGTGGTAACAGTTAGGAAACAGAGATATGATGGCAAAGTAGCCATTAGAAGAAAGACAATAAACTTGAGTTAAATTCAACAAGCAAATATAGAGTATCAATCAGGTACAAAAAGAATCTACGCTAGCTGCGAAAAAGGCTGCAAAATGAGCAAGATGTAATCACTCTGGAACCTTCAGAAGCTTATGACTTAGTGGAAAATGGATATTGACAAGTATGAAATGCCTTATAGATTACAAATAAAGTTATATAGCAGTACAAAGTAAGCAGTTATTAACCCTGGATTTGACAGCATATGGGTCATAGAATTCGTTAACATCTTGGGCTTTGTAGCCAGACAGGCCTGGGTTAAAATACTAACTTTACCATTTACTGGCTTTCTAGTTTTTCGATCTTAAGCAGATTACTTAATCTTCTGCGTCTCAACTATCTCAAAGATAAAATGGGTTTAATTATAATAATTATCTCATCAGATCACTGGGAAGGTCAATTAAGCCATGCATATGTGCCACGTAGCCTTCTGCGAGAAGGGGGAAAAGAGGACTTTTAGGTCAAGCAATTTCCTGTTAGGAAAGCAGAGTGGAAGTTGTACATATCCATCTACTGACATTTCACTGGAGAAAATGTAGTCACCTGGTCACACACAACTGAAGGGGGAGCTGGGCAATGGAATCTCTAGTTGGACAGCTAGAAAAAGGTAGAAAAGATCCGGAGCAATTATCAGATGGCCACGATCTCCAAAAGCAAATGCAATAATTCTTATCTAATGGTCAGACTTTTGATCCACATCCAGAAAAAAAGCCGCAGCTCTGTGAAAATGCCATGAACAGAGCAGACAGAGCAGGTGAGAACCAAATCCTCATCTCTATTCCATAGGAGAGGAGAGATGTTGCACTTCTAGAGTACACTAATTTGACATTGTGAGCGAAATTAGGGCAATAGAGAGGAAGCTTGCATCTGTGGTTTTCCCCTGGTGGCCTTCAGTTTTTCCTAGGCTGCTGTTGGAAGAAAATGAAACATATCAAAGGTGGGGAAAGGCAGAGAGAAACCAATCAGTACAGACACACTGGCTACAGGGCAAAGAGACAGCTCACAGCAGGGATGGAGACAGGGCATGCCAAGCAGAAGGGTACGTGGGTCTGGGATAATTTAATACAGTGAAAATATCCCTAAACACACTTGAATGTTCTCTGAAAGCATCATTGTGCTGCTGCCAAGCACAGAAACTGATGTTCATGAGGGTGAACTGGGTGAAGAACACCCCTAGAAGATGCGTATAGGATCCAATATTATTTACATTTTCTCCACCTCTCTTTATCCTCCTCCCTATCTCTCCTGCACCAAAGACCAATCCTGAGATAATTTCTATCCCAATTAAATGAGATTTAAGCGAACATTAAGAAAATACATTTAATGAGAAAAGAAATCTCAAAAGTGGAACCTGTAATCTAATGGAACAATTTCTGTGTGGTCAACAAGGAAGGTTAAATGGCCCAATATTCACAGAATCAAGCATTTAGTACAATTCATAAAGATATATTTAGTAGATAAAATTAAAATGCTGCCATGCTTTAAAGGCAAACTTTACTTACCCAGATAGCCTCATTACCCAATAGAATTATGCAAATCAGGTTATACCTCATGAACTTGATATTTAATAAAGTTTCTCATTTTTTTCATACTTTAGTATGCAGAGAAAACACGTTTGATGACAATGAGAATGTCTCAATGGATATGTTTAAAATTATTATTGGTCATAATTGTGTGTGTGGGTGTTGTTTTACTTGTCAGTTTTCCAAGCCTAGAAGATGAACTTAACAAGAGTTACTAGAGCAGATTTTTCAATCACTTTAAAAATGTCACTTGCCGTCATTCTAATGAATTTGTCCAAAGAAGGAAAATGATATTACAGATAGCTCTAAAAACAATAATCAGAAATCAATTTATGTTTTAAGAATATGGGTCTGACCTAGAGGGGTGGGATGGGGAGGGTGGGAGGGAGGGAGATGCAAGAGGGAAGAGAAATGGGAACATATTGTATATGTATAACTGATTCACTTTGTTATAAAGCAGAAGCTAACACACCATTGTAAGGCAATTATACTTCAATAAAGATGTTTAAAAAAAAAAAAAAGAATATGGGTCTGTGTGTATATCTGTATCTGATATTCTTGGTATTCCCAGCATTTCAAACAAATAATAAGAAAACACTGTGTCTGACTTGAACAAATTACTAAGCTTCTAGCGTCCCCTTCTGGACCTCAGGAAAGCTAAGAATTAAGAGAATTCAATTCCATCCAAAAGGATCTTCTGTATATCTACTAAGTATCGATTAGTGATTTTAAGTAAGATAACTCATACTCTTTAGCTGGCTTCACCCCCAAACGGAGAGTCTGCCATAAAGATACAGAGCAAGAAGTCATCTGGGTCTCAGGAACAAGGAGTAACCAAGACCTAGAAAGCTCTCAGAACACTCTCTGCCTCTCTCTGCGTGACTGCTTCGTTTATTTGCATGTCTTTATTCTGAAGGACTTTCTCTACTTCTTTCGACCATAGACAAACTGGTAATCTCTGGATTGCAATTCCAAATTTCCAGGACAGGGAAACATATTAGCCCAGTTTATTTCAGGTTTCTACTGCCAACCCTGCCAGCTGAGGCTGATGTGGTAAGATCCCATATATGAAAGCAGCTAAAAGGGAAATATCCCTAAAGTTAGGGAGGTAGTTCCCAGAGAAAGGAGATTATTTAGAGGTGGTCAAATAGTCTCTAAATTGTCCTTATACATTATATATTTAGCCTGGAATAAGAATTTTGGGAACAAAAGAGATGTTTATATTATAATCCCTGTCTTTACAAAGGTTACAATCTCATAAGCCCACATGTAATCATGAAGGAGTAAAATTTAGTACTGTGTTTAAGTACTGAAGTGATGGCTTTGATCGAAAGGGAGCTGAATATAGTGGAAACATGATGAAACCTCCTTTATGTATCCTTAGATGGGTCACAGATTCTTGATTTGTGGCTCTTCATCTTATCTGTAAAATATGGATGATTACATTTAACTTAAAGGCATTTTTTTGGTGATAATTAAGTGCGGCACCTACCAAACATAGTAAACAGCAGAATCCAGGTTAAAACAGTTTGGTTCAACAAGCTTGTATTAAACACATCCTTGGTGAAGCACTAGACTAGATGCTGGCAAAAGAATTAAACATAGATGTTTGTTGTCCTTGGGAAACTCACAGACTATTGGAGGAGGGGTGGGGGGGAGTGGAGAGGAGACAGATGAACAGTTAATTCAGTAATGATTCTGGATGTGCTTTGGATCGATCTGACAAGGTTTCGGGGGGTGCTAGGACATAAACTGGTTCTTATGGAGGTAGATAGGACTTGAACAGGAACGCTGCATATCAAACTGGGTAAAACCTTGAGCTAGTTGACCCAGCTCGGCAAGGTTGACAGTTCACATTTTCTCTGTGGCAAGGAAGTTAATTAGTAAGTAAAAAGACCTTTTCCAAACAATGCTGGGCTTAAATAAAGGGGCTAAGTGAGATATCAATGCAATTTTTAAGCAGGTTTTTACGTAGTAAAGGAAGTTATAAAATCCACAGTGTACATCATCTACCAATAGGTAGAATCGAAAGCATATTTTCTGCGCTCAGTGAAAATGAAAATACTCAAGAAACGCACATTAGAATTAATAGTATAAGTTCAGAAAATTTATGCCACAAACTGACACTAGATAAGTTTCAAAATCACTCTTTGCTGGATTAACTGGGGGGAAAAAAAAAGAAAGAAAGAAATGATACCAGCATTTGACTATTTTAAAGTTGCTGCACTAGTCAAAGCCTGCCAGAGCAATTTACCATCTCAGAACAATTTGTTCACTTCACTTAGAAATCAGAAGTGTGTTTGGGCCAATAAATCTAAATTTACTTGTAGTAGTCATTTTTCTTAATGGAAGTGTTTTCCAGATGTTGCCTAAGTCTAGTCATCTGGGACCTCTTCCAATAAATGAGGAAAGTTTGATTTCATAGGTTGTCACTGTTGATTTTGTCTAACCTTTGGACTAATTTGTTCATCCCAATATATTTGCCCTGATATATAAGACTTCCAGGACATTGGAGAAATTCATCTCTCCTTTTACGGGTAAGTGTCAACGTTAACTTGCTTCATGGAACTAAATGTGTTTTCAGTTCAATAGGGATATACCTTATTAAAGTTGTTTGAAAAGATTTATAAGGATAGTGGTTGGAAAGTTTTGAAAAGGATCACATTTATGCAATACACCTGCTGGAAGCTTATAAATTTATTTTGAGAGTTAAGGGAAAGTTGGAACGATAACTCTTGTTTGTTAAATTAAATTTTACTGAAGCTGGTTTTTTGTTTTTTTTTCCCAAGATAGGATTTAAACCCTGCACTGTACGTACATGCTGTAATTTGAATAGAGTTTTAAGATAAGCCTGTTTTCTATTTGGGGAGAT